>NC_081431.1:68073309-68190225 GCF_949786415.1 Peromyscus eremicus
TCCATTGTATTACTGTTATAATTTGCTTTGCTTTTTCTGGCCATCATTATATAATCCTTTATAAACATCTCAGTTAAAAATTTTTTTTTTCTTGATTTTAACTTATTTTGGGTCATTGCTTTGGGTCTGTACATGAAAGCTATTCCTGGTCACAAACTAACATTTTATCTTTTCTTATTCTGTACACATAGGGGAAGCATTTTTGGTCCTACTAATGATGCAGTTTGTCATCACATTTATATAATAGAAGCCGTTAATAATATGATTCATTTTCACAATATCAGTACCTATTCTTTCCAGGTCATAGCACCCTTTACCAGCATTGGATAGATTTTTGATTTTGATAGGAGTGAAACAGTACTTCACAGTTTATATTTAGAGATTTTTTTTCTTTTTCCTAACGTTTTAATCTTTTTTTGTGTGTGTGGTTGGGGACATGCACATGCCACAACACAGCTGTGGCGATCAGAGGGACCACTTGCAGGAGTCATGTGTCCCATGTGACCCAGGGACTGAATTTAAGGGATTGATGGCAAGCTCCTTTACCCATGGAGCCATCTCACAGATTGAACACTTCTGTTCTCTAAGTACCTACTTCTCACCAATACTGGCAAACTTGGCCCATGAAAATTGCTAAACATTCCTATATAATTTCAAATGCCAATTATTTCTCTGAATTCTTTACTGGTTTCTGATACTTTAGAAGTGTGATCAACATGCTATCCTTTCTACAGAATCATAAAACCAACAGTGACCATCACTGAATGAATACTTCTTTTTATAAAAGTTTTTACCGTTGGGTTCAAACCCAGGGCCTTTCACATACCAGCAAGTGCTCTGCTGCTGAGCTATACCTCCCAGCCCAGGCACTTAAGATTGTTACTGGGCACTTTGTCCACATTATTTATATCATTTAGACACCAAAAAGTATTGCAAAATAGAAGTTGAATTTGAAGAACAATTAATAGCTACTTAACATTTTGTGAGATTTTCATTTTTGTGATGTTCTTATCCAAAATTGGAATTGAAATTTATTATGTTACTTCTGTGATCTGCAGTATTGTCCCCTCTTTTCTATATTATTTCACTTCTGTATTGCCAATAGACTTCCTTTTCTTTATTGATGGATTTTCAGAATATCTTGTATTTAGACTTGGGCAATTTCATCTATGTAATTCTGTTTCTTAATCATAATCCCCAGTACTGCTGACTGTTATGCCCAGATCATGGGGACCCCTAAAAGATGACCATGGAGACTGAATCCCATATGTTAAACCAAAGAGCCTTTATTCAAGTTGGAGTTGGTCTCTCTGTCTGTCTGACGCAGTGGTGAGAGCACAGAGCCTGAGCCAGGGCTGGGTTGGGTTTTTATCATAGCAGAGGTTGGGGTGAGGGGATTTCCAGGGTTCAGGATTCTGATTTGTCTAGTGGTAGCTTGGTAAAAGTGGGAAATAGGTCTGTGCTAGGTTCAGGGATATCTTGTGGTCTTATCTAATCTTAAAGGTTGGAATGTTTGTGATGTCAGGTATTTCCCCTTAGATATTATTGGTCCATACCTGGGTGGATCCCTGGGTAGTGTCAGCTTATGGCTTTTCCTGCATCTGAGTGTTGAATGCCAGTAAGCCAGTCACAGCAGCTGTGTCTGGGCCCCTAAGCCTATCATGGCAGTTGTGTGACCAACCTGCTTTGGACCGTACACACTGACCTCTAGCATGTTGATAGGTTTAATCTTTTATGGGTTTTGTGCAGGAAGCCATAGCTCCAATGAGTTCATGAGTATAATGGCCTTTAATGTCCAGAAGAAAGCATTTCACAGCCTTTCTACTCATCTTCCAGTTCTTACACACTTTTTGCCCCTCTTCCATGCTGTTCCTTGAGCCTGGATGTTTAGTTTAAGGCTGATAGTTCAGCAGTTACTTATTCTCAGCACTTTGACCAATTGGGAGTATGTACATTAAGTATCATTCCCTGAAGGGAGAAGTTTCTATGCCCAAAGCTGAGAATATCATTGGACAACTGCACTAGGTTCCACCCCTGTGACTTCTAGGCATGGGCCTTTTGTCTAGATAGAAATTCTTTCCTGAGGGCCATAGAATCAACCTGAGGTTCCAGAATGAATGCATGCCTTCTTACTTCTTTACATCCTTTCAGAAACCTAAGGATGATGTCTAAGTCAACTTTTTCTTTTGATTACATTGATCATCTATTATTTTGCTTTATTATTTTTGCCCAAGTACAGTGACTGTCTTAGTTCAGGTTTATATTGTTGTGAAGAGACACCATGGCCACACTAACTCTTATAAAGGAAATCATTTAATTGGGCCTGGCTTACAGGTTCAGAGGTTTAGTCTCTTATCATCATGGTAGGAAGCATGGCAGTGTACAGGCAGACATGCTGGAGAGGTATCTGAGAGTTCTACATCGGGATTTGCAGGCAGTAGGAAGAGTGAGACACTGGGCCTGGCTTGAGCATTTAAAGCCTCAAAGCCCACCCCCAATGGCACACTTCCCCCAACAGTGCCCCACCTCCTAGTCCCTGTCAAGTAGTGCTACTCCCTAATGACCAAGCATTCAAATCTCTGAGCCTATGGGGCCCATTCTATTCAAACCAGCACAAATGGCTTGTTAATGTGCTTTTCATAAAGAGTTTGACCTGTATTGGGGAGGTATGGGATGTGATCTTAGTTTCCCTAAGGGTTTTGGAGGAAGTCTGTGTCAGGCTTATACCGGACTCATCAACAGTTTCATTTACCCCTTGCTTGAGAGTTGTTATAAAGAGCCAATATTAGTTATTCCTGGGATATTTGGAAGAGTTCTCTAACAAAGACTGAAGCTTCTGTAGCTTTGTTTTTCTCACAAGATTCTTTAATGTCCATGACTTTCCAAGTAGACCTTGGAATGTTTACATTTTGTAAATTTTGTGCTCTTCTTGTTAAATATTGCTGTTCAATCAACATGAAAAGTCCATGGAATTTTTTTAGTGTGTTGTTCAGTTTTTCTCTGTTTCATCACCCAAGTAGAAAAATAAATATTGTCGAAATATTCAAGTAAACCTTTAAAATTTGGGGTTCATCTTTTGACTCAATGGCTACTACTTTATATGTTCTGGGGGACACTTGGTGGCTTATATAGATACTAGTGGTTATGTTCATTTCTATGTAAAGATTCAACATTATTTTTTTTGTGTATATATATCATATGTTTATGGTATGTGGGTACCCATGGAGGCTAGAGGAGGATGTTAGATTCTTTGGAGCTGGATTTATAGGTGTTTGTGAGCCTCTGCTGGATATGGGACCTGGAAGCCTTATACTAAAACTGTTATAATAGTATGTTCTCTTAACTTCTGAGCCTCATTCCAGGTTATTGATGATAGTATAGCATCCACTTACTTACTGCAAAACACAATTTCCTTTTTATTAATGATAAGAAAATATAACCGAACATCTTTTTCATAATTTTGTTCTGATAAACATTTTCCCATCAAGTAACATCTTGGTATTATTTAAATTACAATTATTTTGAGATAGGGTCTCACTATATAGGTATAGCTCACCTGAACCTCACTATGTAGACCAGGCTAGCCTCCAATTCTCAGAGATGATCTTGCTACTCAGTATATACACAATTCAAAAAAAGAATGTATTACTTTATAATTATGTATAAATGGTAGAATCAACTAATATAATTAAGCTTTTAGTTTATACTTTCATATTTTCTTTTTGTTCCTTTCTGATGCAGTCATATTTCAAAATCCGTTCAAAGAAAATAAAATAGATACAATTTGGGAATGCTGGGCACTCTAAAATCCCATTTATTTTTCTTAAACATTGGCTTTGATGACCATGCATGTTCAGTTCAGTGTCTCCTGTTTTTGACACATGCTTTTTTGTGAATGTAAGCTGTTTTCTTCAGGAAGCTTGTAGAACTTCATTTTGGGATTTTTATGTGATGAAAGTTCATATTTTTCTTTTTGTAAGTCTGCCCCCAGCCCTTACACAGTGTTATGAACCCTTCCCAGCTGCTCTTTCAACTTTCTTTAGCTCTCAAAATTCCTGCTTGTTATTTATTCAGTTAGTCCCCTCTTTAGTACTTCAACAGCCGGGACTTCTATTAATGAATGTTGACTTTTCTATTTCCCATATCTCTTATATAGTTTTCATTATTTCTGCCTTCTTTATCCCTTTAGTGGCCTCCTGCAGTATTCTTAGACTTAATTGTTCAACTCACTGGTTTGTTATTTAGCTGAATATGACCAGAGAACCCTTCAATTAACTTCTTAATTCACTTTCATATTTAATTATTTTATTTGTTTTAATGCTCTTTTTGTATTTCTTTCCCTGTATTAACCCTTATCTCAACACACACGTTTACTGTACCTCTAAAAATTATTCTTTTATCTGTTGCTGCATTTTATTGTATTATTATTTAGTTGGTCTTTAAAAAAAAAAAAAAAAGCTTACTTACCCATCCATTATCTTGGATTCCTGCTCTAAAGGTAGGTTTGTAGAAAAACCTTCACCTTCTTGAGAACCTTCTGCAAGGTAGATGAACTGACCAGAACTTAAATGGAGTGGAGAGGTTTAAAATGTTGCACACTCAGCAGTGTGCTCCGAGTGGTGGGAGAGGGAAAGGCTGCTGCAGGTACTATGGCTGGAAGAGCAGTCTGGACTGGATTTTCACACTTTGCATCTCTGAAGGGTTTTTAGTCATTGGTGTCAATTTGTGAAGATGAGTGTATTTTACTTTAATTATTTAGGTTAGTATACAAAATGGTGGATTTCATTATGGCTTGTTCTAGACGTGCCCCTGGGTACTTCTTTTTACTTTGTCCTCTTGCCTCACAGCCTTCACTTACACTGCCATATCTTGACTTTTGTAAGAAAAGTATAACACCCTATAATTGTTAGAGTTTTAACATCTATATAGCATATTGCAGTCTGTTTAGTTACCTGGTTTCTAAGGAGACACATTATTTGTGAATTTGCTTTTTTAGTGCGTGTGTGTGTGTGTGTGTGTGTGTGTGTGTGTGTGTGTGTGTGTGTATAGGCCAGCTGTGTGTGTAGGCCAGATGACAATCTTGGGTGTCATTCCTCAGGCACCATCCATGTTTTGTTTTAAGACAGGGTTGCTCACTGAACCTATAACTCATTAATTGAGCTAGTCTAGCTCATCAGTGCTCTGGGGATCTGCTTGGCCTTGCCTCCCCAGTGCTAAAATTACAAGCATGAAGCAGCTGACCTGGTGTTTTTATGTGGGTTCTTGGGATAGAACTCAGGTTCTCCTACTTATGAGGCAATCCTTTTACCAACTGAACCATCTTCCCAGCTCCCAAGGAGACAACATTAACAAAAGAGAGAGACATTTCTGCTCAGCAGGAATTACTTTTCAAGATCAAAGACAGGGTTGGCATCATTTCAAAGACTTGAAAACAAATGATATGGAAAAACAATACAGAACAAGGAGACAGATGTGAGCTCATTTCTGGTGATGAGCTTCAGTGGGCCACTTGTTTGGTAGGCTGGCCTGACATTTACATTTATGTCAAATGCATGAATCAGAAGAAGAACATCTCTTGTTGGGAAGACAATGGCAAGTTATGATGCCACAATGGCACCTAATTGTTAAGAGCTATTGCTCCAGAATTTCAGTGAGGGGCTGCATTGTTCAAAATCTGGCACTGGCAACATTATTAAATTGGTTTGTTCATGAGGGAATATAGTACATTAGTGAGCAATTCAGCCATGACTGAGTACGTGTATTAGAAAACGTGTCTTGGTAAGTTTCTGACATTGTAAATCAAAGCAAGATTTAGTGAGCAGCATTCCTCAGAAGGAGTGCTCATATATTTACCAGGCTTAGCTCAAGGAAGCTCAGCTTTCAATCATATTTGGATCGGTATTTCATTTTTATAATTTGTTTTATGCTGTTGTCATGTTTATTATATTTGGTTCTTGTACAGGGAACTATGTAAGATGAGTATGATTAGAACTCAGTGATAAAAACACAATCCCTATAGATTTTTATTGGATTTCTCTCATGCTTAGTAAAGAAGTAGCATTTACTTTTTTTTCTTTTAATCACATATTTTTAGAAAGTGATTAGAATCATCTGACTTTGGCTCTGAGCTTATTTCCCAGGTTACTTCTATAAGTAATTAGATTATTAGATATAAATCTAAACCTTGTGAAATACTCTCAAATGTTTGAAGGATAGGAAAAGTTCTTAATAATGAGAGCACAGATTTCTTTTTAAAAACAATAAGATGAGAATGATTTACATATATTTTTAGAAACAAGCTCAAATAACCCTTGCTTGCATCAAGTTTACTTGGTCTTTTCAATTTGAATAAATATGGTTTCTTCCATTTTTTACATTGTTTGTGTTTATTATTTTCTCAATACTCATTTGATTTATATGAGAAATATTCTTCTATCTACCACCTATACCACTCTGTTTGCCTGTTGAAAACAGCTAGTATATCTGTTTATTTAAATACGTCCTTCTTGAGCTGGCAAGTGGCTCAGCCAGTGAAAGCCCTGCTACCAACCCTGATGGTGTGAGTTCAATTCCTGGACCTCCGTGATTAAAGAAGAGAACTAACAATTTATCTTCTGACTTTCACTTCTACTCTGTGGCATGTTCCCTCAACAAATGTGTGTGTACCTGCACACACAAAGCAACCAAACAAGCAAATACATAAAATGTAATAAGATGTTTACATACTTTCTTCTCTTCCCCCAAATACATTAGCACACATTGAAAAGCTTGATTTATTTAATAAGTAAATTAGTATATTAATTTATGATAGTAATGATTTAAACACAAGGATGCTAAAATCCTATCACAGTTGCATTTTGGCATGGAAATAATTATGTCATTAGAAATATATTCTTTTTTGTTCTTTTGCTTTTCATTTTTAATTTTTAGTTGATTCTTTTTTCATTTTACATCCAACCACAGTTCCTCCTCCCTCCCCTCCTCCTACTCTCCCCACCTCCCCCATCTCATCCTCCATCTACTCCTCAGAGAGGATTGGGAATCAACAAAGCCTGGCACATCAAGTTGAGGCAGGTCCAATCCCCTTGATAAATGTATTCTAAAAATATTTTTAATATAAGCGGTTTATTATGATTTGACATACCAAGACAATTACTGCAAAGTTAAAAATTTTAGTGGAGGACATGTTAGAACCATAAAATAATATAAATAGGTAATAAAAATGCATTATTGGTAAGAAAGATCAATTTATCATAATATTAGTGCTTAGACATAAATTTCCTAATTACATGACACAAATGTACAGAAAAGTTACATATGTTAAACAGCCCTTTTTTTATATTCAGCAATACTTTTCCATGCAATCACATGGAAACACCGTGTACCTATATGTTTAAGACAATATCACACATGAGAAAGTGTTGGGTCAGCCCACTTCAATGAAGCTGATCTAGAAACGTCTTCACAGCCATCCTAGAGACTGAGTGTAGATGATCCTTCACAGACATACTCACCTCGCTAGTAATGCTAGGTCCTAACAAGCTGAGATTATCAACCACTACAGGCCCAAAGGCAGAGGTGCTGTAACACTGGTAGTTCAGGTACCAAGAAGTGTAAAGTGTACACTTTAAAAAAGAAGACAAATTTTCTCAAGACAAACATATATATTCTTACAATTACAAGATCATTTCAGGAACAACGCTTGCACTGGCAAAAGAAGGAAAAAAGAAACCTGGGTTATTTTTACTGTCAAACCCCAAACTACAAATGTATGACTACAGTGTGATAACAGCTCAGGTGTCAGCTGAAAAAGTCATTGCATTTATGCCATGTTTGCATAGGGAAAAATTAGAATAGTCATGTTTGGAACTAGGTGGAGTTTTGGGCAACCACTGTGGTGTTCAGAATACACACTATACCGATAAGGAGGTCTGTCTGCTGTACTGAGAACCCTAACTGACATACAGAAACATCACAAAACAAGCTCAACTCTGCCAAGCACAGATTTAGTTTCTATTTAGTTTGTCAGAAAAGCTTTTCCAATTGCAAAGCTGCTTCTCTGTGCTCTCTTGCATTTCAGAGGATGCGCCTAAGAAACCACCTAGGAAATCTAAGGAACTTGGGGCATACCATTGCTCTCTACTAAGCAAGTGTTAAATGCCGGATCTCTTCTGGCAAAATTTTACCTCCTTATAGACAGAAAAGGCATTCTCTGTACATTTTCCTTACCTTCTTGTGGTGGTTTAGAATGAGAAATGTCCTCCACAGGCCCATGGACACTTGGTCCACAGTTGGGGTGCACTGTTTGGGGAGGTCATTGAACCTTTAGGAGGTTCATCCTTGCTAGAGGAAATATGTCACTGAGGGCAGGCATTGAGCGTTTATAGTCTCATCCTACTTCTTGTTTTTCTTCTCTGCCTCCTGTTGCTGTGTCCTGCCTTTCTCACCATGCTAGAGTCTATCCTGCTGAAACTATAAAATAAACAAACCCTTCCTTAAGTTATTTTCAGTCACGGTACTGGATCACACCAACCAAAGAGTAATTAATATTTTTCTCTTGACTTGGGCCCACATATTAATTCATTGATTCCCTTTTTGTCTGTCTCTGCCTCTGCTTCTCAGTCTGAGTCTGTTTCTCTGTGTCTGTCTCAGTCTGTGTGTCTGCCTGTCTGCCTGCCTGTCTGTCTATCTGTCTGTCTGTCTCTCTCTCTCTCTCTCTCTCTCTCTCTCTCTCTCTCTCTCTCTCTCACACACACACACACACACACACACACACACACACACATACACACACACAGAGTGAGAGAGACAGACAGAGACAGAGACACAGAGAGAGACAGAGACAGAGATATATAGAGAACTGTAAGAATCTTACAAATAAACACTTTATATTGAGACATTTCCATTTGGGACAGATGTTTTAGAGATCAGAGGGTTGTGTGATCTCAGTTTACAACACAGACTGTCAAAGATCTGTCTAAGCAGGTTTCCTAATGATTAGTAGCAGCTTATTAGTGTCACTTGTACCTGAACTGAATGTCATCTCTCCAGTGATGGACTGTGGACTGCACTCTCAAATGTGAGCTGGGAAGAAGCCTTCCATGCTTAAGTAGCCATTTCAGGTATCTCTCAGAGCACTGAGGAAAATGATTCATACAGGACATCGTTAATGGAAGTGAAAGTGCTTATATGTAGTAAACACTTTCAACCCAGTACAGCCAATCTGATAAACACGGTGACTACTGAGGTTAATGAGTGATGAGCATATACAGCACAGGTAGACTGAAGGAAGAAATTGTGCTTGTCTTTCATGGGGAAACAAAATAAAACAAAGCAAAACAAAACAAAGGTGGGAGCTACTTAGAAGGACATGAAATAGAAAATGTGAGTTGTTTTTTTTTTAATTTTCATTTTAGATGTTTTTCCCTAATATCCCCCCTATTTACACCTGCAAACATTGGCTACCCATGACAGAAACAATACAAAGTCAAAGGTCATGATTGTACCCAGTAACCTAAATGCCGTTGAAAATAACACCAAAATATTAAATGATTTACATCTTAAAACTCTTTAAGAGCTTTCCAATCTTTTCCAGGATAATAAAACAGTGGAATTTGAGTTCTGAGAGCAATTCCTGCATGAGTCTAGCCCAGAAAGCTAGGGCTCTGAGCTGTGGTGCCTGCGGGCATTGTGTAGGTGATCTCATGGGGGTTTCAGTTACATTCTTAGAAGTCCCTCTTGGGCTTAGTGGTAGAGTGCTTACCTAGCATGCAAGAGGCTCTGGGCTTAATCTTAGCACCACACAGCAATCTGCCTTGTAACAGACCTAACAGCTCAAATACATGAAGGATCTAAGTAGCTCTACAACAAGGCAGTAAGTGATACAGTTAGACAATGACTCAGGCCTGAAGAAACAGTTTTCAAAAAAGCCATTCAAATCACCACCAGATATATGAAAAAAGAAGGAGCATGTTAACTGTCACAAATTTGCAAGTTTAAACACAATGACATGTCATTGCATACAGGTTAGAGAAGATATTTTCTAGAAAACGTGAGAACATGCATTGGGCTGGGTATGGAAGACAGGAAATGCTTTATTTCTGGGAGTGCAAATTTACACAGCCATCATGAGACGCAGATGTTTTCCAAACATCTACAAATAGAAATTTAATGATGTCCAGAAATCCCACTTCTGGGTATACAGGCAATACAATTAAGACTATTATGTTAGACGCCATGTGTTTATTGTAGCATTGTTCACAACAGATAAGGGATGGATATAATCTCAATGTTCACTGGTAGACAATGGGTAAAGAAAATGTATAGGTTAGGGGCGGTAGGGATGACTCAGTTGGCAGGAGCCATGTGACTTCTTTAAGGGAACAAGTCCTGAGAATAGCAAGGAGCTCTCTCTATGGCAAGACCCTGGAGAGACCCTGATCCCTTTGGCAATGCCTGTGGGCAATTTGTTTTATAATTCTGGGCATGACCTCAGGAGCATATGTGCTACCTGCTCCCCTTGCTTTCACCATGCTAGCCATATTGCTGGTTGCCTCTAGTTTCACTTTCTCAGAGTTACTGATAAAACAGCTATTACAAAAGGAAAATTTCCCCCGATGACTCTCCTCTGAGTGAGCCAGAGGGGAAGTTGTTAAAAATATACAGTGGATCTGATTCAGCCCCTAAAGCCTTTGATGTTTCAAGGGTGACTATGAATTCAGAATTCTCAAAAACATTATGTTGCTTTTCCAACGCACCCTGTAACTAGCCTGAAAGAGTCACAGTAGTTCATGAAGTTCAATATTACATATTTGTATAACTGTTCTGGAAAGAATGATTTTAATTACAAGAGTCTTGGAGAAATGCTAATAAATAGATGATATCAGGAGTTAATGGGAACAGTCTAGGAACATGGAATGAAGCAGAATCATAGAAACCCACAATGCCCTCATTTCTAATAGCTGTGCCAATACTGTAGGAAGTAGAGAGGAAGGAGACCTGAGAACAAGGGATAAACAGTGCCAACTATTAAGAGTAAGCTTCTAAGTTATGTTGCCCATAGGATAAATGGAAAAACCTGATATATCCCCAGAGGAGATAAAGTCATGAAGGAAGTAGAAGGAGTTGATCCAGCTTCCGCTGGTGAGTTGATTGTGAGAACTCAGACCTTACCAAAGGTAAATGTAACCACGAGAGGCAAAACTGCCTCTCACTCTACATGATGCTAGAACTGTAAATGCTGCCAACTGAGCACACTGTTTGCCTGTAGGTGTGCCTAGTTAGAAAACTTCCTCTGTGGCTTGCACTACTGCTTAATGGTTACCAGTGAGAAAGTTAGGGGACAGGAGGAGAATGAGGTAAAGAAACAAACGGACAATTATTGTAGCCATTACTAGAAACTTAAGGAAACAAATTTGATTGTAAACCTTTAAAACTGTGTAAATAAAAATGGCCCAGGCTATCCAGGGCCACTTGTTTGAAACAGGTGGTCATAGTCTCTTTGTTGCGCTGACATCACACATCCATCCCAGGATCCTTTGGAGCAAGGCTTCCTGCACTCATGATTAAGAATGTTTCCTGCTCTTGCAGAGGACCTAGGTTCCATTCTCAGAACCCATGTTCAGCAGCTCACAAATGCCTGTAACTTCAACAGAAGAGGATCCAGCTCCCTCTTCTGGCCTTCATGATCACCTCCACTCATATGCACATATCCACACACAGCTAAACACATTCACATAATTTTTTAAAAAATCTCAAAAATATGCATGCTGTAGAATACTTATTCATTCAAGAAGAAAATTCTGTCCTTTAACTTCATAGACTGCTTATTCTGAACATTTCTTAGAAATGGAATCATAGCTGATGTTTGCCTGTCTAGCTTGTTTCATTTACTGTAAGTTTTGAAAAAAAAATTTGGTCATATGAATGGACGGATCGGTTACATGCATCAGTCATCCAATCCTGTTATGTTTTCTTTTTTATTGAGAAATAATATTTGCACATCTCATGTTAACAGGGTATGTTATAGAAATTTAATAAATGCATATAATATGCAATAATCAAACCAAGAGAATAAACGCTTCCATTGGATTAAGCATCAATCAATCATGTAATAGGAACTCTGTGCTAACCACCTTGAGATGTGTCACACAGGCTCTCACCAGCAGTTACCCCTCTGTGATGTTAAATCAGCTTCCATTCTTCCTAACCATGCTTTGGAGCTCTCAGTTCTTTCTGCCTTCTCTTCCCATTACCCTGCTCCACTCCATTATTTTCATAAAATTGACTGGTTCTTTTCCATAAATGAGTGAAACTTAGTCCTGGACTTCCTACATTTGCTTAGCAAAATGATCTCCAGTTCCATTCACATTGTTGTAAATAACAGGATGCTCTCTCTTTTATATCTTAAGTAATATTCTATGTTTATAACATCATAAATTGCCAACCCATTCATCAGATGATTAAATTTAGTGTTGTTTACACTTTTTGATACCATGAATATTTCCAATTTGTATATTTATCTGAAACTTTCATTTTAATCTTTAATCATTGCATTTCTTCTATCTGGTCACCTTTCTCTAAGATATTCACCTAAAATTAGAACCATTGTAACATTAGTTAATTTTCATGTTGCTATGATAAAATAATCAACAAAGGCAACTTCATAACCAAAGGATTTATTTTAGCTCAATATTTGAAGGGTTATAGTCTATCTTGGTGGAGAAGGAAGGCATGGCCATGGGACATTCAGGTCCTCTTCATATGGTATCCACAATCAGGGAGCAGAGAAGGATTAATTTCAGTGCTTATTTGACTTCATCCATTTTCCTTTTTCATTCAGTCCAGGAATGCTAGCCCATGAAAGGATGAATCCCTCTGCCTCATTAAAATCCTTCTGGGAACTCCCTGCAGATATGACTAGTGGTCAATCTTCTGGGGAACTCTAATCAAGTCAAGTTGACTATGAAGATTAACCATCAAAGCCGAGTCTTAGAGTATATTTGTATATTTGACATGTTAAGGAACTGCCAACCTGTTTTTCAAGCTGTATGCTATATTTTACACATCTATTATAAACTATGAGGAGTCTATGTTTTCTACATCTCATCAATACTTAGCAATCCTCTGTCTTTTTCAGTATAGATATACTAAGGTATATGTAGCCATATAGTTCTTGGTTTTGAAATCTATTTCATTATTACTATTGTTGTCAAGTAGCATTTTTTGTTTGTTTTTTGAAATAGGGACTCACTGTGTAGCCATAGCTGGCCTAGAATTTGCTATATAGACCAGGCTGATTTCATATTCACAAAGACTTTCCTGCCTCTGTCTTCTAAATGCTGAGATTGAAAGAAGTATGCACACCCATCAATCCTGGCTCAAATGGCTTGTCATACACTTATTGTCCATTTGAAAAATCACCTGCTCAAATACTTTGCTCATTGTTTAACTGGATCATTAATCTCTTTTATTGAATTATATAGTTTATGTCACATATGCAGACTAGTTTAAATCTGTGGCTACCCTAATTATTTAAGAGGTTTAAATTGACATTTTTAATTGAAAACAAGTGTGTGAGATCTCTGTTGCTAAACCATGTTGACCATGCGCATGTGGACTGAAAGAGGATGTCAAATCGTTGATGCCACAAGCAACAACAAGTTGATTTGCTATCTTGTATTTTCATTCCCTTCTAAAAGCAAGTAATGCATTGTAACACAAAATTTAAAAGGTCTTATAATAAAAAAAACAGGTGCCAAATACTGGGAAGAAAGCTGAAAGATCAGAGAAACAGAACAAACCAGCCACAAATTCTTACCTCTAGGAAATCCTCAGCCTAAAGAGAGTTTGTTCCTGTTTCTTTATGTCTTATATACCTTTCTGTGTCCTGCCATCTTACTTCCTGGGATTAAAGGCATGTGTGCTTCACAAGCAAAGACATGAGATTTTAAGTGGTGGGATTTAAGGCGTGTGCCACCATGTCTGGCTCTGTTCCCAGTGTGGCCTTGAACTCAGAGAGATCCAGACGGATCTCTGTTTCTCAAGTGATAGGATTAAGCGTGTGTGCCATCACTTTCTGGCCTCTGTGTCTAATCGAGTGGATGGCTCTGTCCTCTGATCCCCAGATAAGTTTTATTGGGGTGCACAGTATATGATCACAATGCATTTTCTAGAAACTTCCTGGTTGAAGTAGGAAAATGGGAACAGTGTTGGCATTCTTTTTTTTGTTTGTTTGTTTGATTTTTGTTTTTGTTTTGTTTTGTTTTTTTGATTTTTTGAGACAGGGTTTCTTTGTGTAGCTTTGAAATCTTTCCTGGATCTTGCTCTGTAGACCAGGCTGGCCTCAAACTCACAGAGATCCACCTGCCTATGCCTCCCAAGTGCTGGGATTAAAGGTGTGCGCCACCACCGCCCAGCCAGTGTTGGCATTCTATGGTCATATTACTAGAAGTCTATTTCTAAAATAAAATTTTTGTGATGGGTAACAGAGAAACATCTATTTTTTGGGGAAAACCCATCACTGTGTATGAATATGCTCGAGTTACATGGTATTGACTTGCTTTTCCTGGATTCCATGTAACATGACATCTGAGGAAAGAACTTGCAGAACATTCCAGTATCGATATATTCTTTGTTAAGTCAATATGTGTCCATCAGTTAGTCTTTCTCATTTAAGGAAATACAAATCATTTTCTTACATTGATTTCAGGTGGCAAGAAAATGAGAAAACCAACTTATGGTTTTGTGCTTTTAGTTTACACAGATGGAATCTCATCTAGACTCAAAACTATTGAGATGAAATTCCAGTTTTGGTCATTATAGCTCCATTCTATGTTGCTGGCTTATAGCCACATAGTTTATGCTCCAGTGAAATCGTATTTTAAGAAAATACTGTCTGCTGTTCAATCACTGGATGATCATTGTCATACTATGTCATTTCTACACACGGTTTCAATTATGGTCTACTGTCACGTGGACCTATATTCTAGTGCAGGTGACCTGGAAAAATATTCTACGTGCAGTGAATGATAACATGCCATCTGGCTGATAACTAAGTATGTTCACCAGGTAGTGCTGATCAATACCCTAAGTATTAGCTACTTTTCTCTTTGTTGTGACCAAATACCTGAAAAGAAGCAATTTAGTAGATGAAGGTTCATTTTTGACTTATAGTTGGAAGTGAAGTCTCTCAAGGTGGGTAAGGTATAAAATGAGGAGTAGGGGGCATTGGTCACATGGCATCTTTAGTCAGGAATCTTAGATGGAACAGCAAGTAAGGCCTGGTTATCAAACCTTAAGAGCAGCCCCCAGAAACTCACTTGCACCAGTGAAACTACCTTCTAAATGTTCCCCAGCCTCCTGAAACACCACTACCAGTTGGGGACCCAGAATTCAAATGTGTGAGCATTTGGAGAACATTTCACATTCAAACCACAATAAGCCTATTACAAATAGTCAAGAACAAATTCTTTATAAAGTATTATTTATATTATTTAGTCTGCATATTTCCTTATAACATCTTATGAAACATAATCAAACCATAATTTTTTTTATCTTTTTGTGTGTTTCATGGTATGTGTTTGTATTTATTTCAGAGAAGCCTGAGAAATAATTAATGGTATACCAAGTGTAGTTTATATTCCTTTGCCAGCAACTACTATGGTGTCTGTTCATAAAAGAAAATTTGAATTCATGTACTGATCATTATAACTACTATCAGCGTTTTTGGTAGTACCATCATTATTGTCATTAACTGTCATTTGTTGAGACCCGATTATGCATGATGTTTTCCCATTGTCTCATTTAATTCTTATCAGAGTATATAATATGATACTATTGTCTCAGTCTTATCAATGAGCTATATATACATAAAGTTGTGTGCAAAGTAGTGCTGGGAAGAGGTTGAATACTTTTCAATAAAGCTTTGCATTTATTTCCATATTTGTGTGCCTATGTAAGACTAGGTATGTACATGCCATGTTGTAAGTACAGAGGTCAGAGGGTAACTTGTCAAAGTCTGTCCTCTCCTTCCACCCTAGGGATAGAACTAAAGTCATCTGGCTTGGCAGCAAGTGCCTTTATCTACTGAGCCATCTTGCTGGCCTGTGCATTTTTTGTTTATGAGGATTCCATGCACAATGTATTCAAATCACGAAGAGATAAGGAATCAGGATCTCTTCAAAATACTCTCAAGTCAGTGGGATTCAGACACACGGATATTTTCCTATCATTTGTGTGTGTGTAATATAGGGATGGGACTAGGTTTGTACACGTGAGAAGTTTGCTCATGCATTTGCAAAAAAACATGGCTCCTTGGATTATCCTTTCTGTACCAGATGTCCATCGGAAAGCTTGTCTAAATTAATAAAGTGCACACTAAAAATTATTTATGGGCAGTCTATCTGCCACATATCATCTTTGACAACTGAACCATAATGATGATACTTTGGTTTTTGATTTTTGCCCTTTGAGAGAAAGAAAATTTGAAGTAACAAGTCCATCTCTGCATGTAGGAGGTATGAATCTCTTGGCACCTCTTAGCATAATCTACTTATGGGAGAGACATAAACATGAAGTGAAAGGCTTGCAGAATGATTTGCTGGATGCTATGGTAGCATCCTAATTTAAATAGCTTGTGTTTTTACCCCCAATTATTATTCTAAAACCTCATCTGAATCCTTCTGACACTAAACGTACTTTACATAGACAATACAGTCCTATAACATGCAAAATCTTTAAAGTAGGATTCATATATCTATAGTGAGATGGAAGAGAATAATTACATTGAGGCCTCTGAGTTCCTTCAAGCAATACTGTTACCAATTTGTATAACAGAGCAAATTAAAGTGTCACAGCATATATTTCTGAAGATAACCACCACAGCATTTTAAAACATTCTTAGGCACAGAATTTTGAAAACAAAATCCAAGAGTTATTTTGGCATGCACTTGCACAAGGAAGATGGTGAAATTGTCCCAGAAACATGAGTTAAAAACAGATTCCAGGTTCATTTTAAGAGTAGGTTGATTTCTGTACGTAGAAATAAATGTTTCTTGAGTGTCTCAGAGAGAATATAACTTAAGAATAGCTAAAAACATACCTTTGGTCATTGGACAAATTTGGGAAGACACAGGTTCCATTATTTCTCAAAGAAAATTCAAAATTTGTTTCCTAGCAACTGTTAGCTGAATTCTGCTTCCTAGGCAAGAATATCATGTGGCAAATCAAGGCTTTCTCTTCAATGTTATTCTTACATAAATAAAGATATTTAGATGGCCATGCTAGGGAAAGGGTGCTAGTTCCATTGTATAGCATGGCTGCACGATTTTAAAACAGTTATTTGGGGCCTCCAGAATTGAGTCAGTTCTGACTGAGCTGTGTTCCCAGAACCCATGTCTGCTCACTCACACCAACCTCCAATTGTAGCTTCAGAGTAACTCGGGCCCTCCTCTGGTCTCCATGTTTACTCACACCCACAGGTACATATACAAATAATTGAAATAAAAGAAAACCTTTCATGTGCAGTTGTTTTCAACTTGTAGACTCTTTCTAAGTGCATTGTTGACATTTGAAAGTTCATTAAGCTACGTTATAAAGAAAGCTGGTTTTTAATGTCCGATATTAATCTTGTGTTACATTGAAAATTCATATTCTTATTTTTTTGGTTTTGAGACATGGTTTTTCTGTGTAGCTTTGCACCTTTCCTGGAACTCACTTTATAGACCAGGCTGGCTTACCTCTGCCTCCCTAGTGCTGGGATTAAAGGCGTGCACCACCACCACCACCACCACCACCACCACCACCACCACCACCACCACCTGGCCGAAAATTCATATTCTTATCCACAGCATCTTTCCTAAGCATCTAAAATCTTCCATGTGTGGACCTAGGAATGACACCATTTAGTGAATGAACAAGCACAAAGACTTTTTTCTCTTAGCTTGTTTTGAATATTAAAAAAGACAAGACAGTTATACCAAGGCACTTAAAAAATGGCTCAGCAGGTGAAGACTTTACACAGCAAGCATGAGCGTCTTAGTGTAATCCTAGCACCTGTACAAAATGTTATGTGTGATGGTCCATGTTTTAAATAGTTTTGGAAAGGTTGATACAGGCAAATCCATGGATTGTGCTTTCCAGGCAGCCTAAGCAAATGTGAGCTACTTGTTCAAGTGAAGATGCCTTGATTTAAAAAACAAGGTGGAAAGTGACTGAAGCAAACACTTTAGGTTGACCTCTGCCCTCCAAATGTACATGCGTAGACACCACCTGCAGTAACAGGCCCATATATGCCCACTCCACAGAGTATATTAAAAGGGAGGACCCGTAATACTGTTCAAGGAAAAAAGGTTAACCATGAATTTTCAAGTAGCTAATGGTGCTTATGTGAGAAAGCAAATTCAAACATTCCTATGACTTCAAAAACATAACAAAATTATATTGCAAAACTCTTGAGAAAACTGAATTCACAGCAGACTGAGGCTATGGCATGATGTGAGCCTTCCTGTTTAGAATAAAAGAAACAAGCTGTAAGATTTACTTTGTCCTTTGACCTCTTTTTGAAACTGCGATACCTAGGAAAATGAATGGACACAGGGACTGTAATTTAAAAGCGTGTCTTTGTTGTAAGGACATGCTTGGCCTGTGATATATTAAGATAGCAGAATATTTCATTTATTCATAAAACAGACTTGTTCCAAATGTCAGAGGTTTTGATAAATTCATCTATCCATTCACTTTTATTCTAAAAGAAAAGGAAAAATATCAATCTGCTTCTCAAAGAAAGGTCACTTTTAGGAAGAACTCAAATCCAAAAGATTTTGTTTTTCATTACATGAGTGCCCATGTGAGTGCAGGTGTACATGGAGGCCAGAAGATGCTGTTTCCCTTAGAGCTGGAGTTACAGGCGATTGTGAGTCCCCAGACTTTGATCCTGGGAAACCAACTGAGTACCCTAAAAGAGCAGTATGTGCTCTTAACTGCTAAGCCACCTCTAGAGGGCCACAAAGAACTCAATTTTAAAGAGTGAAGGAAAATTCTTATGATAATTATCTTGGTCAAATCATATTTTACTTCTCTGTTTTGCCTATCACCGATCAGTCAGAAAATCAGACCATGAATGACTAAGTGAAATAGGGACTCCCTAGCATGTAGTGGTACCACAATCTGACAAACATACTGGAAAGATGAAAATCTCATACTAAACTGCTTTATTTGAGCCAACAAGATCTCTAAACAGTTAAAGGCACTCACCATAAAAGTCCAGTGTCCTGAGTTTGTTACCTGGAACTAATGAAAGATGGGAAGATAACTCACTCCACAAAGCTGTATTCTTACTGCCACATGTGTGACATGACAGAGAAATTCCCCACCACACACACATATCATGCACACACAAAATAATAATACTAATAATAAAATATTAGAAGAGAATTAGTCTGCCATACTGGTTGATCATCAAATTTTAGCACGATGGTTTACTGAACAGTATTACCACAGTCACCCATGTGGTCACTAGCCGTCATAGGTGACTAGCATGAGGGACTAGTGGCTGGTTGCCACTGCTCTGTATGGTGAAACATGATCAGTATCTTAGGAGAAGGTCAGAATTTGAAGTCGAAGCTGCAGTTTTCACTGAATTTGTATAATTTTCACACCACTGCTTAGTCATAAAGGGGTTAGATAAATTATTGTATTATCACTACAAAGAGTTTGATCCTCCTCAATTGTTAAGCATCTTTGTGAAAACAGTGTCTTCCCCTCTGATAGAACTTTAAGTCCATAGGGTAAACAGCTAGGAGGTTAAGATGGGAGAAAACATCAACTGGAATACACAAACACAAAAATGGACAGAAACCCAGGTCAGTTCTTTCTTTCTTTTAAATGCTGGTGGTTCATGTGTCCTGTGGTAACTAGGGTGCTTTATGTACAACACAAACACATACTCATCCTGAGAGCTTGGAAAGCCTAAGAAAAACTGAGGGGAGGGTAGAGCAATCATACACTCACTACCACCTCTTACCAGACATGTGAGTGGGCAGGCCAGTACAGGTGTATGCCAGCCACACAGCCTGCAGTGGAAAGCTCTCTTGTGGCCCCTGGGAAAGAAAGCATCTTCAAATGGAAATACATTTAATTCAGCTTCATTACCTGTTTTGAAATATTTAGCAATTGGAGTCCAAGAACAAGAATACTGAGCTGAAATTACAGCTGATGATTGGCTAATATTTTTATTTATGTATGGCGTGTGGGTGACTATCAAGGCCAGAAGTGGGTGTCAGATCACATGAAGCTGGAGTCACAGATGGTTTTGCGCTACCTGATGTGGGTGCTGGGAACTGAACTTAGGTCCTCTGAGAGCGGAAAGCTTTCTTAATCACCCAACCATCTCCCGGTCCACAGTGGAGTCAGACACCTTCTCCACACTGTCTTCTTTCATCTGTAAACTGATTTTAATGGATAATTGTGAGGATTAACTACATACCCTCTGCTAGACCTAACCCACATGAGTAGATGTCATGTGCTGGACCTATTAGAATGTGTATAACAGACTTTTGTGGCTAAGAGCACCAATCACATTCATTTCCTGTTAAATAGCGTTGGGTGAGTAGCATAGTTACATTTATTGGAAGACAGCTGGTATTTAAGCAATGTGTGTGATTGTGACATCTTCTAAAGTGTGTCAGCAATTTATCTTCTTTTAGTAAAAATATTCAAAAAAGCTTTACTTATGTTTGTTCCTTGGTTCAGTAATGAGTTTCATAGACATTTCCATTCAAATATTTCATTACTTGGATCATATTCACTTTCTATGTCATCCTCTTTCTTTCTTCCTACTGTCCTCTTTCTTTTTTTTTTTTTTTCTTTTGCAATACAGTTCCGTTCTACATATCACGGACTCCTTTGTTCTTCCCCATCCCGTCCCCCTCACCTTCCCCCAAGCCCACCCCCGATTCCCACCTCCTCCAGGGCAAAGCCTCTCCCGCGGACTGAGATCAACCTGGTACACTCAGTCCAGGCAGGTCCAGTCCCCGCCTCCCAGGCTGAGCCAAGTGACCCTGCATAGGCCCCAGGTTTCAAACAGCCTCTTTCTCACTAATTGGACTCCCAGAGATCCACCGGGGCCTAGCCATGGATCTCTGCATCCAGATCCTTCAGTCATTGGATGGGGTTTCTAGCACGAAAATTAGGGTGTTTGGCTATCCCATCACTAGAGTAGGTCAGTTCGGGCTGTATCTCGACCATTGTCAGCAGTCTGTTGTGGGGGTATCTTTGTGGATTTCTGTGGGCCTCTCCAGCACTTTGCTTCTTCCTATTCTCATGTGGTCTTCATTTACCATGCTCTCCTATTCCTTGTTCTCCCTCTCTGTTGTTGATCCAGCTGGGATCTCTCGCTCCCCCAAGCTCTCTTTCCCTCGACCCTCGCCCTTCATTACCCCCACTCATGTCCAGGCTGTTCATGTAGATCTCTTCCACTTCTCCGTCATTGGGCGATCCCTGTGTCTTTCTTTGGGTCCTGTTTTCCAGGTAGCCTCCCTGGTGATGTGAGTAGCAGTCCAGTCATCCTTGTTCCACATCTAGTATCCTCCTATGAGTGAGTACATACCATGTTTGTCTTTCTGAGTCTGGGTTACCTCACTCAGGATGATATTTTCTAGTTCCATCCACTTGCCTGCAAACCTCATGATGTCATTGTTTTTCTTTGCTGAGTAGTATTCCATTGTGTATATGTACCACATTTTGTTTATCCATTCTTCAGTTGAAGGGCATCTAGGTTGTTTCCATGTTCTGGCTATTACAAACAATGCTGATATGAACATAGCTGAACAAGTGCTCTTGTGGTATGATTGAGCATTCCTTGGGTATATGCCCAAGAGTGGTATAGCTGGATCTTGGGGGAGCTTGATTCCCAATTTTCTAAGAAAGCACCATATTTGCAAGCTTGTACTGGCCCCTTTCTTTATCCAGACAGTCTATTTCACCATGTTCACAGAATATAGAAAAAATATGAAAAATTCCATAGTTTACATCTTCATGGGAAATTTTTTATATATATATATATATATATATATATATATATATATATATATTTCATCTAGAAATATATAAGGCATATTTGTTGTTTGTTGAAATTAAATATACAGCTTATATATTTAATGTATTAATTTATTTTATATATTCATGGAAATTATATGTAATTTATATGTGTCTCTATAAATATATGAACAGCAGGTATATATAATTTTAGGTACATATATTATAAAATATAGGAACCACATGCAAAAGAACTAATGTAAACATTTGCATCTGTTTTATTTTTGCTTAATATGTGATTCCCTAGTTCTACCATTTTCCTGAAAACATTATTACTGGCTTCTTTACAGCTAAATAAAATTTTTTGTGTATATTTGGCATGTTTCCAATGCCTATTTATCTGATGATGAACACCTAGGTTACTTCCAGAACTTGGCTATTAAGAACCGTGCTTCAAAATTGTGGATGTTCAGGAATCTCCATGGGGGAGGGCATATAGCTATCTTATACTGCAGCTCAACTTCTAGTGCATTGATGGCCAACCATGTCTCTACTGAATAGTAGCAGGATTAATTCATGTTCTTACTCACAGGATAGAAAGTTCCTTCTTCCCAGTGTATTCACCAGCATTTGTTTTCTTAGTGATGGTCACTAAGTATGTATGTATATATGCTATGTATAAAGATTCCCAGCAGGCCAGCAAGGCCAGAGCAGATAGAGGGAGATGAGAGCAGGAATCTAAAAGACAATGGAGAACAGGTCCCATGCCACCCTCAAGGTCACCATGACAATTGTGACTTCCCACTGAATATGGAGGAGCAGGACATCCATCGCAGGTCAATATTACACCCAGACTATATGACAAAGGCCACTTGTTGAGATCAGCAACTACTGAAGTATAATGAAATCACCAAACTGCACAATGATTGCATCTGGAAAAAAAATGGTAATACAGGAAGTGCTGAGGTTTGAGAAGGTGTTGGAATTCAATGTTAATGTTAAGTCAACAAACCTATCTGATGAACGATGCTGACAATGGGAATAAATAATGGAAAACAAAAGAACAGAGTTAAAATTAACCAAGAAGGGGAGACCTGGGGAGGTCCACAAATTGTACTGATGAGCATAGTGAATATTTTAGTTTTGGATGTTTATAAAAGCAGACTAAAAATCTAAATAAAGATAGGAAGGAACCTTTAGTTGAAATTGGGAGAGCATATTTATTAAATCTATGAATGTGAGAATTATTAGAGCAGTGTTGGCTTTTCTGTCTAGGACCCAGTTTGAGCTCTCTAAGGAAGAAAGAACAGAGAGAAGAGATGTGGAAACTTGAGTAGAAATTGTAGTTGAGTGTTGTAAAGTAGGGGAGCAGAGGGACCACAGTGAGCTGAAGCTTTGAGTTAAGAATTCACAGTTCACTTACCCCATGATGTATACCCTTGATAGTGTGGAGGCAAGCCATTGGTTACCAACAAGTCTCCCATTATGTGGTTCTATTTTATTTAATCCAGGTAAGGAAATTGCATTCTTTATTAGTCTGGTATATTCTACAAATTCACCAGCCTGCAATTTCTAATGCCCACTTATCAATGTATTCCTGATCTACCTAAATTATTACACCTAGTACGTTATACACCATAAGGAAGGAGAGAGACAACATGTATGGGCTCCAAAATTTTATTAAATCACCACATAAGCAGGTCACTGATCGATCAGGGCTGCAGGACTCAAGAGCCTTGTTTCTCCTGACAGCCCCAAGCAAGGGCAGAAGTGGGCTGGATAAGCATAACATTTGCAAACATTTGTTGCCAGGTTACAGTTACACTTTTCACTAAACGGGATTTAGAGATTAGGGGCCTCCTTGAATGTTCCATCATGGGCAACTAGTATACAATGCAAGCCTTTCAGTCCAACCAATCAGATTCGTTTGTTCTTTCTGTGTGTAGGAACAGCCATGTTTCTAAAGAACTAAAAATGCATAAGGACTATCTCTGTGGTTTAAGGAGGAGGTTGATCAGCCATTGGAAAGTTCTCATCTCCCCCAGGACTTGGGAACCTGAACTTTATTTCACCCTGCTGGTAAAATGGAGTCTGAAGTCAAAATGGCAGTATTCAGGCCACAGTGCTTTTGACTGCTCCCTTCAAAAAAGGGTCATAGGTGGTGCTTTTTATTTGCATGAATATGTTATCTATAAGCTGATGCCTCATGATTCATGCTGGAGAGATGATGGTTGGATGCTTACAAAAACAAGACATGGAGTCATTCAACCGCAGTAATTACACTCAACATTATACAATCTGATTTTTTGATGTATAGAGTCAATTGGAGGAAGGCATAGCCTGAAACCCATTGCTTTTGGAGGAACACTCTGGTCCCCACAGGCCTATAAATTAGTTGAGGGATATGCATTTGAAAGGTCAGAAAGAAGATCAAATAAGGGAAAATAAAAGAACACATTATCTTGTCTGGGATATGATCAAGATTTTCTTTTCCTTTTATTTATTTTTTCCTTTTTGTACAAGGTCTTGCCAAATAATTAGATATCTTTGAATGAGAGGGGCATATATAAACGCTGATATTTTGCTCAGATGAGGATAAATGTTTGCATATATATAACACCATGGAAGCTGTATAAGTCAATTTGCTTAATAATTGCTGTGACAAAACACTTTGGCTAAGTCGATTTGTAGAAGGTTGCATTTGTTTGAGTGGGGACAGCATGGCCACGGGTGACATGAAGGCTTGTGCTGGAAGCTGAGAACTGAGAGTTTACATCACACAAGTGAACTTGAAATGGTGTGGGTCTTAGAATTCTCAAAGCCTACCGGCACCAATTCACTTCCTCCAGGAAGTCCAAACCCCCTACGCCTCCCCAAACAGCTCCACCAACTGGGGACCAAGTGTTCAAATGCCAGAGCCTGTAGGGAACATTCTCATTTAACTCACCACTAAGACTGAGGCTCTTGACAGTCTTTTCTAGAGAAGTGTCACCTGAGTGTAGATGAAACCATGGAAAAGTTAGTTTATAAAGACTAAGTAAGAGAAAACTGGATGTAGGGCTTTCAATGACAACCTTAGAGAGATTTTCAAGATTAAAAAAAAGTAAAAATAATACTAAATGACTAAAGTGGGATATAAAGGATGCGAAATTGAGGGATGACTTTTTAATTTTTAACAATTTTAAAGGTTATAATACCTATTTACATGAGTGTATATGTGGCGTTGTGAGTGTATGTGCATGTGATGTGCATGTGTGCAATTATGTGCTCTTCTGTATTCCAAGGCTAAGAGAGGGCAGTGGGTGCCTGTAGCTGGAGTGGCAGGCATTTGAGAGAGTTTTAGATTTTTTTTTTTTATCATTGCTGGGATTTGAACCTGAGTCTCCATAACTGACCAGCAAATGCTTGTAATGATTGAGCCATGACCTCAAAGCAAAGGATTATATTTTAATGAAAAAATATTTTAATTGCAAACATCCGTCTGAGAGCAAAACAGTCGGGGAGCGGTAGAGCGGTGCTCATGCCAATGTGGAGCTGCAGGCAGCTTTGACCCCAGAGGCCAGGCTGTCCGGAGATGTCTGGAAGGCAGGTAGTGAGGCATGAGTGAAGAAGTGTTGGCACAGAGTTTGAATATGCAGTGGCAAGAATTTGCATTTTGTCTATACTGAGGAGTTCTAGATTCTCAATGATGTGGAACAAGGCTGATACTGCATACAGCATACAGTGTGAGAATGGGAGGGAGGCTGGACTGAAAAATAGAGGGTTAAGTTTACATTGCAATATGGGCCATTAAAAGTTCGTGATGCTACATGCAAAGCATCCCAGATAATGTGTGTAATCATGACATGAACACAAGAGGTAGAAATAAAGATAGAGCAAAGCAGAAAGCATCTTGACAGGTGAAACTTCCACCACTAAAGACTCCTGAACCCCACAAAGGCTCATGCACACCCTCACTGCCTAGCTCCTTCACCACAATTCATCACAAGATTGTTTTGGTACACGGAACTCCTCATTTCGGCCTGTCTTTTGATTGTTTAATCCCAATGGCACAGGTAGCAGGGAGTGAGGGACCACAGCAGAACAGGAATGGAGGGGTGGCTCAGTTGGTAAAGTGTGTGGCGTGTAAGCATGTGGACCTGAGTTGAGATTCCAATCACCCACATAAAATGGTGGGTATCTCTGTGCACTCCTGTAAACCTAGAGCTTAGGTTATAGGCGAAGATGAGATGTTGCTGAGATCTTACTGGCTAGCTATCCCAGCTAATGTATTAGAGAACCCCCAGTTCAGTGAAACACAAAATCTCAAAATTATTAAGGGGAAAGCAATTGAGGAAAACAACCTGATGTCACTCCCTAGCCTCCACAAGCATGCACGTGCCAACAACGGTAAACCTTCTATTGTTAGATCCGCATGTGCTGTTTGAGCTCACTGAGAAGCTGACTAAGGAAGCGGGATACACACTTCTACCAATTTCACACCGATGCCTGTTTGTCTTGAAGTGTCCTTTGTGGTCCCTTGTCTGTCAGGAACAGGCTGGCCCCAGGCCCTGTGATGAGGGGGAAGGAAAGCAGCAGGTTAGTTAATGGTACTGAAGGTGAAGTGTCCCTGATAATAACTAGTGGGTAAACCTTCTTCAACGGGCATGCTGTTTCTTATCTATTTTATAAAAATACCTACAGTGGGACTGGGTAACCTAAGCTCATCCATGGACACAGAGCTCAGTTGTGAACTGCAGTTAACTGCTTCAACTTTCCCAGTTGGTTTCTGCAGGTGTTTGAAAGCCCTGATTTGATGATGTCACCTTTTCTTGCTCTCGCAGTCAGGTTAATTTCGTCAGCTCTGCCAGATGTTGTAAAATCCTAACTGGATGATGCTTTGCTGTCTGTCCTAGGCTTTCTAGTTGTTCTTTTACTTAACTTGCTGTGTACTTATGAGACTCCTTCATACAAGGAAGTACAGTGACTGTAGCTCATTCTCCTGACAATACAGAACACCGTGGTTCTTTAGTCTCTGTAGACACATAGATCCTGACCTGAGACTGTGAAGTGTAGGCAAGGACATTACAATGATTTCTAGAGCAATTTCCCTGTCTGTAGCACGATGTGAACAAAAGTGTCACAGTCAACAGCATGCGTATCACTTGAGAACTTAGTAAAAACACAAAATTTGAAGCCTGGATTTCAGTATAATGAATGAGAACTTCTGGGAGGGTCTTGAGTGGCTGCACTGTATATGACCTGTGAAATTTCCTGCTGTTGCTGCTGCCCATCCCTCAGAAAGCTGTTCCTGTGGATTTCCAAGTAAGTAACTCCATTAGGTGAGTCTCAAACAAACATCTTCATTGGTTCTCTGCTGTCTAAGACATATAGTAAAATTCTTTCCTTACTCTCTCTCTCTCACCCTATCGTGTGTGTGTGTGTGTGTGTGTGTGTGTGTGTGTGTGTGTGTGTGTGTATGTGTGTGTGTGTATCAATAGAAACCACAGGCAATCAATTGTTATTCCTTCTCAGGAACTGTCTAACTTTTTTTTTTTGAGACAGAATCTCTTCCTGGATCCTGGTACTCACAGATTGGCTTAGGCTTGATGACCAGTGAGACCCAGAGATTCCCACTTCCCCAACTTCTCAGTGATGGGATTACAAGCTCATGTTACCATACCAGGCTTCCTCTTCCCTGAGCTCTGGATTGAATTCAGATCCCAATGTTTACAAGGCAAGCACTTTACCAGCGGAGATATCGTCGCAGTTCCCACATCTTGGTTTTCAAACATTTATGTTTAACCTCTGCTATTTTGTTTCCTTTTCCTTATCCAGTTATGCCATCAGAAAACTATATTTCTGTTTTTATAATGAATTTGAATCCATTTCTGGTTCCTCTAGGGCAACTCAAATGCTTTTTCTCTTAGTGAACATTCATTGAACTGTAAAAAAGTCTTTCATTTACATTTTGTATTATTTTAATAATATATTTTATTTTAGTCATGTATATGTGTCTTATGTGGTTATGTGCACATGAATGCTATGTCCACAAAGGCTCAAAAAGGTTATTGGATCCTATGAAGTCTGAGTTACAGGTGGCTGTTAGCTGTTCTGTGTGGGTGCTGGGAACCTATCTCAGGTCATCTGCAAGAGCTTCAAACACTCTTAACCTCTGAGACATCTCATCGGCATGTGTTTCCTGAAGTTTTTATTTTAAATTAGTGTACGAAATATTAAATATCATAATTACATTTGAAGCAAGGTATATTTTAGTAGACTTGTCTTTCTCCTGATCTCTCCCACTTCCCTACTGTCCTGACCTCTGCGTTACAAACTTTCTTTAAGTCTAATTTCTCTTGTATGTCATTTGGGTCGTTTTGATAACCCACCCCCCATAGCAACTAATTTTTTTTACCTCTCCTGGTCTTTTCCTAATGAAGGATGACTTTGACCATATGTACAGAAATTCATGATGTAATGAATTACATATATATATATATGCATCATGAATTTCTGTACATATGAGTCCACCAAGCAGAAAGCTACCCAATGAAAAGGACATTTTCCCAAATATTCATTGTCCAGTTTATCCAACATTTATTGGGAGTTCATGGTATATTCTTGGAGGATGAATAACTGAATAAGTTATTCCTTACATAAAGTGGTTTCTGAATTCAAATGCTGTTCCGTGTCTAAATCTGCTTCACAGTAATTTATTGTATGTTGTACACAGCCAGAATAATGAGCCATCTGCTTATGGAATCCATTTCCTTGTACTTGGGTCATTTGTAACTATATTAAATAATAATTTATAATACTTTAATTCTTCATATGGTAAAACCAACCCTTTACTAATATTTCAGCAAGAATTTGTGATTCAAATAAGCTATTTCTCTTCAGCCATATAGAGTTTTGTTTTCTGACTCTTCAGAATCTCTTCCCAGGGTAACATCATGGTCCCCTACACTATTGGCATACAACTTCGTTGAGATTCTGCCTGCTTCTGGCTGATGGCTTTTACTTTAGAAACAATAATGCAAATTGAGATTGCCCTAAAACATTTCCCACAAATATGTGACTGCCTTTAAGAAACAGAACTATGTAATTCTCTAAGTGTCTACAGAGTGCACAAAGAGATTCCCATAGGTGCATTAAATAGCATTTTTACCATATAAATTAATTCTTTAATTTAGATTTTTCTCATTTATACAAAAATAATGGCAAGACAATTGGGGTTATAATTGCACATACGGGTGATTAAAACAACCTGTAAAGTTAATACTATTAAAGACTATATGATTTACATTTTAAAAACAAATTTATGTGGCATTCTGTATGAATACAAGAGAGCTTGAATTTTCCAGTATTTTTACAGTTAAATATGACCACACTGCTGGGTTCTGATCAGTCTGCGGTCCATGAAAAAGACCTGTGGCTCTTTCAGGAAATCTCACCCCTTCCTCACCCCACTTTTCCTGTCATTTGACTCAGTGAAAGGGATTCTAAATTTAGAGAGATCACTTGTACTAAAATAGTTAAGACAAAACCTCTTTCCCTCAGTTCCCACCAGCCTTGTGGGATTTTGATGTGATATTTAGATTTATTTTTTATAAAAGCTAGTAACATTTGCTCCAGCTAGCATCACTGAAATCTGCTCCAGATAGTCAAAATTGGTCTTGTGCCATTCTTGGTACTACCTCAAGCATGACTGAATGTCTGAGTCCCACTGGCAAAGATAATGTAGATAGAAAGAGAATCTGGAAGCTTGAGCAGTGGGGTGGAGGCAAGAATGGCTGAATTTCCTTGGGAACATATACAAGTTTTTACTGTAATTGTAGAAAGAGTAAGTTTTGGCCTTATGATGAAATGGTGAGAATGTACAGTACTGAAATGTACTCAAGCATAAGACGCCAGATGATATGCAGTCTGAGACAAGGCTGGAACTAGCCCTTGAGGTTTTGTGTCAGCCAGATTTATTAGTCATAACAGTACTTCAGGATCTCTATCCTTCTTAGCACACCATGGTTTATTTTATTACTATTCATTTTTATTTGTGTGTGTTTGTATATGTGCATCTATATGGATGGATATATGCATGTGTGATGTCTGTTTGTGCATATATGAGTGTGAGTAAGTATATACCACATGTGTGAAGGTACTTGCAAAGGCAGAAGACAGAGTCTGTTATCCTGGATCTGGAGTTATAGGTATTGTAGGCCACCTAATATGGGTACTTGAAACTGAACTCAGGTCCTATGCAAGAACAGCAGGTTCTTTAAGACACCAAGCTGTCTCTTCAGCCCCTAGTACATCCATCTTTTAAAAACTCTCCCCTACAATGGTGAAATCATGACCCATGTTGGGCTTTTCATCATTTCTTAAGTCCATCCCATTTACGGTTGCTGAAAGTGAAATGATTGTCTTGGCACATGGAGGAGAAACAGGGCCATCTAGGTCAGATCTGGGCTTTGTCACTCAACAATCTTCAGATATATTCTTACTTAAGTACAAATCTGAACTTGGTTTAAAATTCACGACAGCTAGGAAGCATGCCTCATACATATTCAAAGTTCTTTCTCTCCCAATGATACATTTTAATAAGTCATTCATTCTTAGCAAGAAATGTTGTGATTGGAACTTGGTTTACTATATACCAAATTAATTGGGATTAGTAACTCTGATGATCTGTATTTCTTTTTAGCTCAGCAGGATCTAAAATCACCTAGGAGACAAGCCACTGAGCACATCTGCAAGGGACCTACTATATTAGGTTTGTCTCTGGGTGTGCCTAAACTAAATTAGGTTAATTGAGGTAGGATGACCAGGCTAGGATTCCACCCACAGAGGGCTGGCTTATCCTACATCAATCAATAAACAGGACAATCCTTCACCAGTATGTCTTCAGGCCAAACTTCCCTAGTGATTCTAGGCTTTATGTAAGTTGACATTTAAAATTAACCATCAGATTCTATATATCTGATAGTCTATTAAGATGTTCCATGGTTCATACTTTGCAGTAGTTAAGTGGATAAGAAATATTCTCTGGTTCATGTATATTGAAGAAAATTTAAGCAGCTAACTCTGTAATGTGTTAGATTCCTCTCTAGAAACTCTCCAATTTATCCACTGTGATTTTGTAAAGCTCTTTAAGAATGGGATTGATTTCTATGCTAATAACAACTCTTTTAATTGTTAATTACCCTTTGGGCTTTATGTTTACTATTTTTTTTCTAGAAAAACCTTCAGCCATAAACTTGAAATCATTCATTTTTCTAGAAAGTGCCAACTGAACCCAGAATGATGGAGTGATGACGCCCACAGTTGAGGACCAACTCAGCTAAAGTCACTTAACATTTGCAAATAACCAGTGCAAATTTTCAATGTCATAGGCATTGTACCCTGTTACAAAGACTATGGACATGGAGGAAGCATGTCGATGTCACACTCAGGCAGAGTCGATGCTCGTATGTTGTTTACAGAAAGGGCTGATACTCTAGACTGACGAACAGTGTATCAGTAAGCTGCTTTAGCTATCCTTAGCCCACATTTACACACAAAAGGAGTCAGGCTCACATAACTGGAATCTAGAAATATGACGAATCATCCAGCTAGTATATTTATTTATACAGTGCAGTCAGGTATCTTGTTAGACAGCTCAGCACTGGGCCAATTTCTTTCTGCATTGATCCCTTTCAAGAATGAAGAGTAATTCTATTAGCAATGGTGTGTGTGTGTGTGTGTGTGTGTGTGTGTGTGTGTGTGTGTGTTTGTGTGAGAGAGAGAGATGGAGTATATCTGTTCAGTGTTCAAATTGTGAAAAGCCTCTTCTTTCCATGGTGAGGAGACAAAGACACAGCTCCACACTGTCCCCTCACTTGGCTAAAAAGCTCCTTTAATCTTCTAGGGACAAAGATTCTGGCCAGACCCACAGTTTTGGTTTGAGGATGGAAAGAATTTCAGGCCTTGACAGTTTGAAGCAGAATAAAATAAATAAATAAATAATAAATAAAGATATTTAAAGATAAAGATGAAGGTTATGAAAAAATAGGACACATCAAGAAAGTGTGGATGTGGACTTCCCTATGAGGCGGTCTGAGAAAGCACAACATACCCTAGGGGTAGTCTCAATTAAGTCTTAGTATTTGGGTGGCTCTCAAGTTCCATCTCAAAAGGTTGCTCATAATGCTTTCTTTTGGGTGGCTCTCAAGTTCCATCTCAAAAGGTTGCTCATAATGCTTTCTTTTGCCTGTGTTCTCTCTTCTGATCCATGGATTACAAGGTGGCTCAGGGTCTGCCTTAAGTGAAATTATATTATAATCCGAGGAGATAAAACTGGGAGCACTATGCTTGCACAAGGGGGTTGGTACATGTTCTTTTTCTGATGAGGAATTTGTAGTTAGAGTCCTATAGACTCACAGGCCCATGGCTAGGGAGGGAGAAAAGCCCTAAGCTGTCACTAAGCTTGCTGGAATTCTTGCCCTTTTGTTGGCCAGAGGCTTCAGCCACAATTGGGGTTTGAAGGATACCTTTCCCTTCTCCATCACATAGTTCCCCTTCTTTCCACAATGGTTGCCTATGACACAGCGTATGGGATGTCCAGCTCACATTTCCAAACTGAACACTGACTGTGATAAGGAGAATATACTATGCTATGCTTTAACAGAGTACACAGACTCCATAGCAGAAAACTATGGGACTGAGGATTCTTCTGGAAGAAGGAAGAGAGATTAGCCTTTGCCAATAACACAGTGTAAACTTTTCCCTGACACCTGACACAGACACAGTCTGAGTTTTCTTTTCATTTCATTTCTGTTTTGTATTTTAGAATTTTGGTTTTTTTTAGTTGTATAGCTAGTGAATTATAATCTGATAATAAGAAATATATGTTAATGTGACATATTGCAGAGAATTTATTAAAAAAGTGATGTTTGTAGTATAAAATATATTAAGTAATGAAATATGTTATATCATTATTTTAACACCTGCATTTTTAATTGATGATTATAACAGCAAAACTGTCTATATGCAGCTCTTCATGTATAATAGATATATTCATACTGTATGTTATATCTAAGTAAGGGTTACTTGCACATATGTAACATATATAATGAAAGAACAAAGAAATAACTTGTAAGACTGAGGCCAGATTTTATGCACAACGTTCTGTCAGTAGGACTATGAGGACTCCCTACACCTCTTTCCATGTCTGACTTCTTAAGAGGGAGAGGTTGCTGAGATGCACACAGTTGGTGGTCCTCCCTGCAATTCACTCATGTTCTGTGGTAGCTCCTGCTCCTTAGAGACAGACTGATCAACTGATCCCAGTTGGCTTGTGGAGGTTGTGTGTATTATTTTAACTCAACGATTTAATGAAACGTAAGCTATGATGTAGAAAAAAATAAAAGTATTTACAGAAAGCTAAATGTAATTCTTTTGAAAAAATGACACAATTAAGTTGTTAAAGATAATATGTAGAATTTTGTAGAAGAAAAAAACATCCAACATTAAGATAATACAATACAAAAACACCTCTATATAAAGTTGTAGTTGGACTGCTTTGCAAACAGATTTAATGTAATTTCCTTGTTTAAAGAAAATGAACATTATAGAGAATATGCTTGGCTGTGATTGCTTTGGAAAGAAAACACTTACCTCCCATCAGAGGATATGTACCCAAAGGAAAGCTGATCCCACATCTAGTAAGTAGTCAACAGCAGCTAGTGAAGACTTTCTTCAGTTGAACAGCTGTAAAGATAATCCTATCACTCCTGACACAATTGAATATGTATTTAGTTCAGTAGTCAATTGCTTAAGAACACTTTAAAATTTTCAAATGGATACCTAAATACTTTTTGATTTATTTATTTAGATTTTAAATTTATGTGTGGGGGACAAGGGTCCATGGTATGCCTGCAGAGGTCCGAGACAATTTGTAGGAGTTGGTTCTCCCCTTCTACTGTGTCAGTTTCAGGGACTGAACCTTAGTCATCAGGCTTGGCAACAAGAGCCTTTATGCTGAGCAACTCATAACCAACACTCTCCAGAGTAGCTTAAATTAGTATTTTGAAACAATTCTAAAAGGAATCAAGTAAATTTTACTTGATTTTAATGGAAGTGAAATAATTTTAAGTGAAGCTAAAATGTTTCTGAACTTCACACAAATGCTTTTTATTCTAGGAATTTTTAAATTCTCATGAATTTTAAAAGAAAAAGCATTAAGTGTTATAACCATTAAAATCAATTTAGTCATATATCTTTTTCAAAGTTTAACAGATTCTTCTGATTTCTCTGGGAGACAGGGGAGATGGCAACTTTCCCCTTCATACTTCTTTCACAGCTTTCCATGATTTTTTAATTACTATGTTTAATTTGATTGTACTTTTCTTACTACTTTGTCCCAGGCTTGCATTTACATGGATTCAGTGAGTTGTACCCCATTTTCCACTAGGGTGTTAACCTTTGTTAATTTCACTTTTCTTAATTGAATTTTACTATTGTGTGGCTAATTACCTTCCACGAAAAAAAATGAACGCAACATTTCCTGAAGGCTGTACATATTTGTAAGAATGTTTTCTTGTTACCTTTTGCCAAATGAGACTGTAATTGGAAATAAGACCAAAGTATTGAATTACACTCACTTTTTTTGAACTTTAGAGAAAATTTCATGTTGTAGCTTAAAACATTTAATGGAGAAGCTTGAACACAACCTATTTTTCCTCTTTCTTTTAAGTGCTTTTTCTGAAAAATTCTATAATTATGCTTGAAGTTTGATTATGAAAATAACTATAGACAAATGCACACAGACACACAATGAATACTGGCATTTTACTGATGAATTTTTCTGGTATTTTATTTATTGAGTATATTTTATTCCATATGTTAAATATTATCATTTGAATGATTTTTGTTTTACCTCTTTAATACCATTTTCCATTTTGTTTGTTGGTCTTTTCTACTTTGAGAATGCCCATTATCTTTTAAAAAATATTTGAGAATTTCATGCGTGTATGCAATGAAGTAGCATCACACTTAACCCTACCTCTCCCCTCCAACTCTCTTTAAATCCCTCATGACACATCATCCTCTCAAATTCATCTCCTCCTCCTCCTCCTCTTCCTCTTTTTCTTCTTTTCCTTCTTCTTCTTTTTATACAGTGTCCTTCTAAGTCCAGTTAGTGCTGACTGTATATGCATAGGTGTGGAACTACCCACTGGAGTACAGGTAACCTAATCACAGCCTCATCCTTAAAGAAGAGTGATTCTCCCTGCAATTGAGAGTATTTACTCAGTTAGGGGTGGAGCCTCATGAGCCTTGTCCCTACCCTTCCTGGAATTTTGGCTGGCTTGATCTGGTGCCTGTCACTCTTGCTGCTTGAAATTCATGAGTGTGATGGCCACCTATTGTCTAGAAGACAGCATCTCATGACACTTCCTCCCACCTTCTGGCTCTTCCCATCTCCTGCTCCATGATTTTTCCTGAGCCTTCAGAGGTTGAGAGTTGATAAGGATGTATCAATTGAGTTGAAGCCTCAACCATCCCTTAGTTTCAGCTCTTTGACCAGTGTGAGTCTCTATATTGTCTTTACGCTCAACTTTTTCTGTCCACTTTCTATACCAACATCTTCTAATTGCTCAGATCTTTCTGCCTTTTCATTTATGATTTTTTGCCTTTTTCTCTGTTCACTATTTTATATCTTTGGTTTGTGATGTTGTATTCAATATCCACTCCAAATGTATTTCTTTAATTATTTCACCGTTTAAAGTATCTTATTCATCATTCAAGTGGACACCCCGTCCACAGTTTCTATTTCCTTTGATATAATATGAATGAAAACGTCATCTTTTAGCCATCTTTTCTTTAAGTTCTATTTTTTAATTTTTCTTTATGTGTGTCTATATGTGTCTATGCTATGCAAATGCAGGTACTCACAGAGAACAGGAGGGCATCAAGTCCACTGGAGCTGGAGTTAAAGGAAGCTGTAAGCTGCTAGGAACTGAACTTTTGTCCTCTACAAGAACAGTATGTCCTCTTAATCATCTCCAGCACCAACCCAACTTTCACCATCTTACCAAGTAACTTAGTTTTTTAAAATGATATTCTAATTTGAATGGAGGGTGTTGAAGCTGGTCTGCTTTGTACGTTATTGTGGCAGTCTGCTTTGAAGTTATGTCGACTGTTTAGTGCTAATGACAATCCCCTAACCCATCTACCCACACAGAAAACCATACCTTTTAATCTTTTCTTACCTTTTACCAATTTTTGCATGATGTGCACATTCTTCTATTCCTAAGAATTAGTTTAATTCCTAAAATTTTCCCTGGCTAACTATTTTCATTTTTAACATATTGCTTGGCAAATTATAAAATACTATCAAAGTTGTAAGTGCTTAGCTAACTCTCCGTGTTAGTTTTCTTTTGCTATAATTAAACACGATGACCAAATCAATCTATAGACAAAGGAGTTTGTACTGGAAGTTTCCAGAGAGATCCAAGTCTATCATGTGGGAAAACATGACAGCAAACGGACGCAGTAGCCAGAGAAGGAAGCTGAGAACTCACATCTCACCCATGAGCACAAAGCTTAGAGTAAACTGAAGTAGGGCTAGACCAAGTACTCTCAAGCCCTACCCCCCCACATCCATGACATACGTTTTCCTGGAAGGTAACCAACACCAAACCTCCACAAACAGTGCCACACACTGGGAATCAAGTATTCAACTATCAGAGCTTATGGGAAACACGTTTAATACAGACAACCACACTGTCCTCTCCTTGAAGCACTGTGCTTAGTTTTTCCCCTGTCTTGATTTTCCTGTCTCCACCTTCCATTTCCCCATAGGAACATAAGGAGTACAGACATATGCTGCCACATCAGGGCACCTGAACTCAAGCTGACCATTCTTATGTAGCAAGCACTTTGCACACTAAACATCTCCTCAGCCCATGATCTCTGTCTTTACTTACCAAGATGATAACCACCTTCAAGTGTGGATGTAGAGTGCTTGAAATTACAGCTTCATGATAGAGAGCTTTCTAATCTAATTAATTGGAAACCAGTCAGAGTAGTCCTTGTAACTGATGGTCAGCATTCTTGAACTGACACCAGTCAGTGGTTCACACACTTAGCCTGCTACCCTACATGTGTCTTCCTAAGCCCTTTGCCATTAATTCTCCTTTGGTGCATCTGGTCTATGACCAATGACTTGATGTTGCCTGTGTCGGGTTAGATAACCACACTTCTTGGCCAAGGAAAAACACATGTTGACAGAGCTCTCCTAACAACAGTACTAGTTGTTAGAAAGTAGTGATACTTAACAATTAAAAAAAATTAAGAACCCCAAGACATTGTTTTTAGGGAAAGAAAACAACTACAAGAAAGAACTGGGGGGAAGGTGAGGGGGGCGGGAGGGGGAAGAACAAGGGAATCTGTGGCTGATAAGTAGAACTGAATTGTATTGCAAAATAAAAATTAAAAAAAAAAGAAACAACATTTTTTTTATCTTTTCTGATAGACCATTTTGAGTCTTGCTTTGCTTTTCAATTTTGGTCCTGGTGCCTTTGGGGGCATAGGATGAAAATCCCTCAAGCCCTGGTATGAGCTTCAAAAGATATTTTGACATCAGAGTTGGATTTGTTTCCAAGTAGAAAACTGGCATATCTCTTCCATCATGTTGCCAAGTCACATCTTTATCAACAGATGAGTGAGAGAGGTTCTTGGAGGGTAGGGGATATCTTATTTCATACGTGTGAATCATCAATAATGAAGCTATTACAATTACTATGCAATTGTCTATCATCATACTCTTTCACCAACTCATACCTACTTCTAACACATTGTTACCACTTTCAGCAGTGCTGGCTCACTTAATTCAGACACATTCAGACTCTTTGTGACATTCAGGTGTTAAGAAAAACTAAGTCCATCATTTCTAGGAAGGAAGGAAAGGCCAGCAGTTTCAATCACATAGCCTCAGTGTGTAATTTACATGGCCCAGCAAGTTATCATATTTTATAACTCACTGGTATTTGAATTATTTTTCAAAGATATCTCCTAGGGAAATTCCCTCCAGTCTGCATATTGAATACTTAAAATAGAATATTTCTTCATGTGACTTTATTATAATTTTAAACAAAGATCACAAGAAAAAGACCTCAAGATGATCAGGGCAGCCATTTTAAGTGACTTATTTAGTTGATTATTTTTATTTTTGGTGTGTGCATGTGCGCGCGTGTGTGTGTGTGTGTGTGTGTGTGTGTGTGTGTGTGTGTGTGTGTGTGTGTGTATGTGTGAATGTAGACACTAGAGAGAAACTTTGACTATCATCCCTCGGTTGCTGTTTGTGCTGTTCTGTAGTAGGGGCTCTCAATGATCTGGAACTAACCAAGAAGGAAGCCAGGCTAGCTCGTACACTCAAAGGATCTGCCTGTCTCTGCTTCCTCAGCTCTGAGATTATAAGTATGTGTCACCTAATTTTTTTTTATTTTTTTATTTTTCAACATGGGTTTTAAAGAAAAAAAATCAGACCTTCATTCTTGCAAGGAAAATTTTATAAATATGATATATACATATACATGCGTAGATAGTGTGTGATTCTCTGTCTCTCTTTGTGTGTGTGTGTGTGTGTGTGTGTGTGTGTGTGTGTGTGTGTGTGAACACTGACATGGTTTCCAGCACAATGGCCAGAGGAAAACTTGTAGAAATCAGTTTTCTCCTTCTGCCACATGGGTTCCTGGCATTAAACTCAGGTCGTCGGGCTTGGGGCAAGTGTCTTTTCCTGCTGAACCATCTGACCAGCCTTATGTATATTGTTTTTAGAAAGAAAATGACTGTACTGCAAGGAGATCAGTGAGCCTGGCAGTAACAGAGGAACTATCTACCCAAGTTTTTCTTTTTAACACTGCAGCAGGCCCTACCAGTTCCTTTCAGAAATTTTATGGTTTACATCATCACTGTTATTTTTTTTTTTTGCATCTCCTATGACATTCATTATTACTGCTTTCATTATTTTTGAGTAACCTCTTTCTATCCTTGGTATAGATTTCTGTTCAATGATCCTGGTTTCGTCCCTAGTTGAGTGAGTATATTTATTACTATTATTGAACAGTCTGTCATACTTGATAATGTTTAAATATTATAGATAAAAATATCACATATCCCAAAAAACCTGTTACTGTAGAAGATTCCTTTGAAACCAAGTCTTCATGTAAGATTTACTCATAGTTTATTTTGAATGTTTACAGCCTGTATGTATGAACTGCTTAAAGATTAAATGGTAAGTACTGAAAATTAATTGGCTTCACTAGTAAACATGCCAATCATTTAGAAGAAAATGCTCACTTAATGTGTATAAAATACTATTCTGATTATTTGAGCTTGGTATTTTGATATGTTTGCTTTACGATTTAGGTGAGGAAAGACAAACATTTATTTTGGACAAAGTTCAGTTCATAGTTTTCTAGGAAAATTTCATCCATTTCTACAGTCTTTTATAATCATCACAAATGTATAAACTGATGAGTTTTGATTTTGAATATTGTTGATTAGTCTATATAAATTGACTAAGATTGTGATAAACCCTTTTAGGTTTTTTAATTTATTCTATTTAATTTATTCTATTATTTATGTATATAAATATAATCCACTCCATAATGTTACCTCTATGTATGTTTTTAGGACTGACTATTTGGTACTGGATAACTAGTTGGTGTTCTCTTCCCAGGGAAGACTATTTCTTCTTCTCTCAGCATTCCATAGTTGCCTATTTTTCTTTGTGTAAACGGGTCTTTTGGGGTCATCCTTGTTCAGCCCATGTTTAGGCAGACATATTCGTCAGAGTTTGGCTGCACCATGTGATATTCCTAGGATGCACAGTCCCACAGCAAACTTCCTGTTCTCTGGCTCTTATATTCTTTCCACACATACATACCCCTTTTACGCACTGATCTCTGAGACTTAGGTGCAAGAGTTGTGTTGTAGATATAACTTTTAGCAATAGGGTCCACAACTTTGCATTTTTAATCAGTTGTGGGGTTTTTGTTTGTTTTGTTTTGTTTTTGGAGGGTTTTTTGTTTGTTTGTTTGCTTGTTTTTGAGACAGGGTTTCTTCGTGTAGTTTGGGAGCCTGTCCTGGATCTCGCTTTGTAGAGCAGACCGGCTTGGAACTCACTGAGATCCACCTGGCTCTACCTCCTGAGTGCTGGGATTAAAGGCGTGCACCAAGGCCGCTCAGCTGTTGTGGTGTTTTTTAACGGACTCTGTTGGAAGAAACTTTTCCTTGGTTAGAGATGAAGCCTACATTTATCAGTGGGTATGAGGATAAACATTTAGAATGTAGTCATGGATTAGGCTGTTTTAGGAACAGGGGGATTGTGAGTTCTCCTCAACAATCCATGACTTTACTAGTCCTGGGTAGTTGGTTAGGTTTCCAGGACTAGGACCAGTTTCCTTCTTGTTGAGGCAGCCTGAGGTACAATTAGTGAGCTGCTGGTTACCACAAGGCATGCCTGTGTTCCATTACTGCGCCCTTGGGGTTATCTCTTAGTTAGTGTTCAAAGGAGCAACTTTATTCTTTACTTCCTGGAATTTCAATTTTTTACATTTTATCAATGTAAAAATGACAAAATTAAGGACATTCATTAAGGTGTTTTGATACACATATATGTTATGAAATGTCAAAAGTTTTCCTTGATTCCTGAACCTGGCCTATCCAGAGCATGAGTATGGTGTGTTTCTCTCTGTGTGTTTTATTGCTTTATTTGTCCTTGCTAAGAAAACATGGGAAAGCAAGTGGGAGAAGTAAATGACTAGCAACCTTATCATAATTGCATCTTAATAATTTATGTTATTCACAGTTTTCTGTCCTCTGTGCTTTCTAATGAGTATAAACATCACTGTAAAATTACACTGATCCTTAAGTCTTGCCTTAGGAGACCTTCCTTCATGTTACCACAAAACCATAAATAAATTTAAAAGGGCCAATTTGAGAAAACCGTTTGCCATCTGCATAATATACAAAAGGGAAGAGGAAGCCATGCTTCACTAAAAGGTCCTGGATTTAGACTGAACAAAGCCCGGCTATGAAAAGTGGATGTGATTAAGAAATTTCCTTAAATGGAAAATTAAATTGCAAAAACCCAATACCAGTCTCAATTAAATAAATATAAGTCCTGACAGCAATAGCACAATGATTTTAGCCAACCAGATTGAAAAGGTGTAAAGATGAATAAAACCTCCTGCTTCGGAGAGCTATTTAACTGCATTTCTCAAAAATCGAATTAACTGCTTATTTCTGCTCTTATGAAGTGGCCCCGCAAAGCTCTTCAACTCCTGCTCCTGAGGTCTGTGCAGATATTTTTGGAGATACTGTGCTTTATAATTAAACACTGGAAATACCTCTCTGTCCATCTCTGAATGAGCAAAACATCATGTTAGACCGATAGTATGGGTTATTTATAGTCATTAGCAAACTTCAAAAATTATTTGAAAAAATCTGGCAAACAAAACAAGATATCTATCTATGTTCATTTTTTAAACATAATAAACTTATAATCTATGCATGTAAACTTCAGTGAGTACATGTGCATCTATAAATGTAGGAGCTTATATGCTTTACAGGTATGATAATTAGGTAGAAAATGAAGTAGATCAATTTGTAACCATCTAGGCACTGGAAATGAGAGGCTGAGTGACAGCCTTCTATATATTTATGTATTTACCTATTTTTGAATGAATATGTGTGTGTGTGCGTGCATATGTGTGTATGTGTTCATGCTCATGTGTATGTGAGTGCACTGTGGGAGAGGACAGAGGTCAACGTCTGAAGTCTCTCTAGAATGCTTATGTTTTAGGCCTTTTCTTGAACCTAGGTCTCCATGACTCAGAGAGTCTGACTAGCCCAGCTTGCTGTGAAGATACCTTGTCCCTCTCTCCCAAGTTCTGCCTTATCAGAAGGCTGCCACATGTCATTTGCATTTGCAAGGATGCTGAGGATCTGAACACTGGTTCTCATGCTTGAGTATCAAGCACCGCACCCGCTGAATCAGCTCCAATTTTGTTCTAAGTAATGAGCATGTTTTATATTGACAAAAATATTAGTAATTTGTAATGAACATAGTGTCAATAGTATTTTATTCTCCTCAGCGTAGGACAACATAGTATGACTGTTTAAAATTTCTAGACAAAAAATTTAATTTACATGATGCAGATTTATCCAGATACATAAAGCCATTTTATGAAAAATTGAATAGAATAAACATTCTAAATGTATATATCATCTTAAATAATCATTCCATAAATTCAACAGGTCTTTCAGTATGTATCAATTTAAATTATCAGCTTCTATTTTATTTATTTTTTTTCAGACAGAGTCTACTATGTAGCTTTGGCTGTCCTGGAACTCTATGTAGAGCAGCATGGCCTCAAATTCAGGGATTCACATGCCTCTAACTCCCAAGTGTCAGGATTAAGGCGTGCACCACCATACCTGGCTTTAAATTATCAACTTTTAAAACACTGGTAAAGGAATGGGTTTAGCTTCATTATTTAGAGTATTTACTTTTGACCTAATGTATCCCAATCAGTCAAGCTAATTTATTTTAATGATTCTCAACCTCTTCCTTCATAATGCAATAATTATACCTCTTTACAGAAAAAAGAAAAACAAATCCCACCAGAATAAAGCCAGGAAATGGTGATGAAATTCCCTATTGCACTGTTCTTACAGATTTCACTATTGTGGTATTAGAGGAGACTGTGATACAAGGACTAATTGTAGGCAATACAAACTGTTCAAAATTCGTGGAATTTCTACATAGCAATAAAATATCAAGGGGGAAGCTGGGGTGATGGCTCAGAGGGAATGAGTACTGGATTCACAATGTGAGAACCTGAGTTCTAATCCCAGCATTTATGTGAAATTTACATGCACAGCTGTAACCCCAGCACCATGGAGGTCAAAGACAATGGGATCACTAAGGCTTGCTTGTCACTAACCTACCTACATGTTCAGTGAGAGACCCTGCATCAAAGAACTAAGGGGGAGAGACATGGATATGATACCTTTTCTGGATTTTGAGTGCAAGCATACATATTCTCACGTATGCACCAAAAAGCATATGAGAGAAATCAAAAGTATTTTAGTTCAAAACCTAATTCAATTCTCAAGTTGAGCTTTCAAATAAAAAATTACCTTTATAGCTTCAATATTATGGTTCTAAGAAGACATTCTAACACAAGCATTCTCCAGAGACTAGATTTAATTCAACACCTGTCTTCTTTAGTACAGCACTAAATGTTCCGTTCTTAGTGATAGCTGTATACTACCCTTGATTGTGAAACCTATATATTTTCAATGAATAGAGAAAGTTGGTGTGAACAGAGCTCCCTGGCTCTTCATTTGTGTGGAGCTGTCTTTTCCAAGGTTTTACATGAGGATTACCACATGATCCAATTTCCTCCCAGAAAGGTTTAATTAGTTACATTTGTTGAAAAGTTTGACATAGTTCCTGGGTGCTTTATATTTAAGACTACTTTATAATTAAATGTCATCTTATAAAAGCTCTCCTTGCTTCTCCATTAATTTATTAGTGGACATTGAATTAAAAATCATAAAACCCAATACTTACTAGTGAATAAATTTAAAATCTTGACTAATAAACAGTTGGCATATGGACATTCTTGATAAAATATAGAACATTTTACTGAAAAATACAATTTTTTCCATTTAAAAGTTTTTATGCTGATACAATATAATTGGTTCCATTAAACTATTATAATATAAATTGCATTTCTATGAGGTCGTCTTAGCCTTTGCACATGGCTGAAGACTTTCATCAGCTCCAAGAAGACACTCATTGCTATCAATGAGCTTTACTTTTGAGTTTCAGGAGACTAAATTAGAGGATAAAAAGAAGGAAAGAAAATGGTAAATGATGATTTAAAATAGGTAACACTTACAAACAGCTTATAACCTTCATTCATTCTTTCATTCTGCCATGCTGTTAACTCATCAAGTTGTCAACTTTATCTGAGAAATTGGTCTCACTAATCCTGATATCAAATTTGGTGAAACCGAGGCCCAAAGAGGTTAAGTGCGTAACCTAGTATGATACAAGAGATAAGGAATTAAGACAGAGTTTGAGGGGCCACAGAGTTAGCTCTGTGTTGAAGAATATGTATTGCTCTTCCAATGAACCCAAGTTCTGATCCCATTACACACATCTGGTAGCTCATAGCTACCTATAACTCCAGATCCAAGGTATCCAACACTCTCTTCTGGCTTCTACAGGCACTTGCACTCAGATACACACACATAAACATGCACAGAAACACAAATATATTCATAAACACATACACAAATTAAATCAAATTAGATTTTCAAAAAAGATAAAATTTGAGACTATATAGCCTAGCTTTCCAAGCCATGTGCTATCTTAACTGATTATTTAATGTTCTACAATGTCGTTCTATGTAAATTGGCTTTGTATTTCAATAAAAGATAGACCACATGTGTAATTCTGGTTCTCAGAGGTTGGGAGTAAAGTGCTTGCTTACCTTACAAGCATTAAAACTTAAATTGGACTCCTAAAACCCATGCGAATAAGCTGTGATAGGTGAAATCCTTATAATACCCATGAGGAGAAGTCAAAGACAGGAACATGGATTGCTGGGGCTCAGTGGCCAGCCAGTTTATCCCAGGCCACTGAGAGACTCTAAAAAATTAAAACAAAACAAAACAAAACAAAACAAAACAAAAAAAACAGGATAACAAGTAGCTAAAGAACAACACCCAGGATTGTCCTCTACCTGCACACTCAGGTGCACACACACTTTCTGAGAGACAAGAAACATAGTGATATGAGAGCCATCTGAGTCTGTGTCCATGCTCTATGATGTTTTCCCAGTGAAAGAATCACTGAGTAGAGTGTTTTCAAGAATATATCCTATCACTAAGCAATGCAAGTCCTTGGGATTAAGTGATGCATAAAACTACAGATGCAGATGGACTCAAGATTTTATTACTTCAGTTTGTTGCCAAAATCCTTGCAGATTGGAGGCTCCAGTTCTTCTGGGTATTTAGTATTTATCAGACTACATGAGTATATCCAACCTGGCTCCATTTTGCTATGAAGATTGAGTTGGTGGCATCTAATCCCTGTAAGATTATCAATGCACAGAAGGATAAGCCTTTTCATCAAATGCACTGATGGTATTTTTATTTAAAACCAAATTTTCTATAATATATTTTTGCCATGCTTTTCCCCCCCAACTATTTGCAATTGGTACCTCCCAGGAAAGAGAAAATCAATTTTCTCCAATAGACTGTCACTGGGTTATCAACCACATTCAGGTAGACTCTATGCCCAGGAGTAGTTGGCCAACACAAAACAGACTCCACATATTTTTTGTACTTTTTTGGTCTTATTAGTGTCTTTTCTTTTAAAAGCTTAAGTTTTCTCACACTTTTAACAGATTATACATTTTTTCTTCAAAGTATAAAGCAGGTTGTAGAGTGGGGTGATGCTGGTGTAGATTTGTGGTTCCCGCCATCGGCTTCAAAAGGCCCTGTTGAAGTAAGAAGAATATGATTTAAAGTGAGGTTTTTAACAGACATATTAAGAATGAAAACAGAAAAGTGCCGCTCGTGGTTAATATTGATCGTCATCCTAATGGAGTCTACATTCACCTAGGAGACAAACCTTTAAATGTGTCTGTGCAAGAGTTTCTAGATTGGATTAATTGACATGGAAAGATCCACACTGAATCTGGGCAGCACCTTGCCAGGAGCTGGGGTTCTGGGCTGAATAAAAAGGAGAAAGTGAGCCGAGCACCAGAAGTAAGCTTCCTCTGCTTCTTGTTTGTGGATGCAGTGTGACCAGCTACCCCACGCCTCTGCTGCCATCTCTTCTCCGTCATGGTAGACTGTACCCTCAAACTGTGAGTTTTAGTAAACGCCTTCTCCCCTAATTTGCCTTTCTCAAGCATTTTGTCCCAGCAGATAGAAAGTTGACGAATACAACACTAGTATACAGTCCATTTGCATGCTTATTCTAGTCTAGCACATAGTGTGAGATGGATAAAAGCAGCCATTTCTCTCCTTGTTAAGACTCGTTGCATTAAAAATAAAACTTTGTACATTTCTATGGATATTAGAAACATGTCTGGATTGCTTATCATGGCCCAACATCTCTGAATAATTTCAACTATCACTTTTTCTGCCCTATTCTCTGACCATGACCACTCATTTCTTCTCACACTCTTTCTCTTTCCTTCTCGAAGCAGCCTATATGTTCTCTTGACTTGAACTCTTCACAGCACCTTTCCCTTGACTTGAACTCTCCCGAAGCCCTTCACAGGCCTGACTGAGTCTCTCTCACTTGGATCTTAGGTCAATATCATCCTTTGGAACAGACTTTGTTGAAAAGTTATTTAAAGCAGAACCTTGAAATTATTCCCCATTGAGCTAGAGAGAATGCAGAGCTTGTAAGTGCTTTTACTGCTCAGGTAGAGGACTGAGGTTCTGTTTCCAGCACCCACAATGGACAGATCACAGCCCATGTCACTTGTAACTCCAGCTCCAAGGATTGTGATGTACTTTTCTGTTCCCCATGGCTATCTGCACACTGACATACACACACACACACACACACACACACACACACACACACACACACACACACACAGAAGCATAAAAATAAATCTTTTGTAGAAACATATTCTTGAATTATCCCCATCACAGCATTTTACTTATTTTCCTCAGAAAGACTCCTAAAGTCTCAATTACCTTGCTTACTTTTCAATTTTAATTTACATAACATTTTTTCATTTATTTTACATGCTGACTACAGTTCACCCTCTCATACATATGATGGTCCTCACTAGTACGGACTTGCCCATCTTGCCTTGTGTGAACTCTGCATCTCTGCCTAACTCTGGGAGTGAAAGCAATGGTGGCTATCATTCAGACAAAAAAAAATGACTAAAAGTTACAGCTCAAGATCAACACTGTGGATGATAGAGTGGTCTATTTATTTGTAAGGAGAGAAAGATGGACTGGTGAGTTCCCATTCAATATAACCCCCCAAATGTACTAAGTTTGAACTAGTAAAGTGAAGAGGATATGATAAAAGAACGACTCCTTATCTACCAATGTGAGTATCCATTATCTATGCTTCAACACTGTGTATTCGTTATCTATATAGTATATGTAATATATACAACACTGTCCAATCATAAAATGTACAGTATATTTTGTAGTATTTACATTAAGCCGTATCATGCCCATAATTAAAATATGATAATAGATTTATAAACAGCTGAAAAAAAAGAAACACACAGTCTCTGAACATTCAGAAGTTGAAACTTTTAAATGGGGTTTATTGACTGTCAATGTCAAATTAACGGAGCATAGTTCTGGGATATAGCTACCAGATAACAGGGTTCAGCAGTCTTTACTGCTGAAATGCCAGCACATCATATGGATGTCATACTTTGAAATGATTAATCCCTGAGAGGAAAGGAAATAATTTTGATTAAAATCAAGGTGGTGTATCGTAATGGGAGTTACATAATTACATTTTTTAAATGTCACTTTAACAAATACCATTTTTTCCTTTGTTGTTATTTAAACTCCAATAAACCTATTGCAGAAATCTGAAAAAGCATGGAAATGTGAGGGGATATATAAAATGGCTGTTGGGACCAGGGAGGTAGCTTAGTGGACCAGGAGCCTTTCTGCCAAGCATGATGACCCAGTTTTGATTCCTGGGACCCACATGGTAGAAAGTACAAATGTCCCCTGATGTTCGAATGTCCACTACAGCATGTTCCCCCAAAATAAATGTAAACCAAAAATGATTTTGAGTGGTCACTATCCATGTGTGTAGGCTTTGTGAGTGTAGGTATTATGGCATTCGGACAGGGCCTTGCATCTGCAGCAGCTATTCTAATTTTTCTCTCAGGCTCTTATTAGATTGCTTCAAGAGGGTGATTATGGTTTTAATTTTAACTTCTATAACAAAGTAAGCATTACTAATGAACACAAACCCAAACAAATAAATTATTAGACTCACAATTTAATAAAAAAATATATAAACAACAAAAAATCAACAGTTACATAGCAATAAGAGTTGAGAGTGTGCAGGAAGTTAATGATGAGTGCTATCACTTCATCACTGAAGTTTTTCTGTCTTTAAGGGGTTTTGAAAGTCCTACCTGAGAGCAACTCACTGATCTGTGCATTGATCTGGATGGATGTCCTAATACGCAATTTATTCAGCAAAAAAAAAAAAAAAGCAAAAAGTTTTATATAGCAGAACTTTTAAAAATTGCATTTTTAAATTGGTTCCATCTATGCCTACTATGCTTTCCATCCTTCTCTCAAGTTAAATAATTATCTTAAAATTTACATTTGATATACCCTCTCTTCCATTGATCATGTTCTTCTAAGCCTTATCTTCATCTCTTGATCTGAATCTCCTTTCTTCTTGTGTCGTCTGGTCTGCTCATGTCTCTTTCCTTTAGTTAGTTATTTCTGCTGATAGAATGCATTCACTCATGTAAACTGCTACCTTTCCTCATGTATATGAAACTTTCTTAAAGTTGATTTATTTTTAATACTTTTAGGTTTATTTTAATCTTATTTATAAATGTGTACAAATTCATGCAGATGCCCACAGAGGCCAGAAGAAGGCATCGGATATCCAGGAGCTTGAGTTACAAGCAGTTGTGCATCACATGTTTGGGGTGCTGGGAATGGAGCTAGGGTCCTCTGTAAGAGCAGTAAAGGCATTTAATCTCTGAGCAACTTCTCCAGCCTCCAAGTAGATCTACTTTAGAGGTGCTAAACACTGTCTAATGCTGAGATCAGTAGGGATTGTCATTCTTCTTGCTCATACCAGAAGTGTTAGCAGTGTCTTTGACTTCAATTAACTTCAATCAAATGAACTTTAAAAAAATGCTGCCCCTCAAAGGCGATACTAAACTTCCCTCTTTGTGAATACATTGTGGGTTTTTTTTTTCCTGTATGTGCATCACTAGTAACCAAATGCCTTCCATATGCAGAAAACAGTTAATATCCACTAGAGTTTGTATACTAAATAGTTTTGGGGAAATGCTGCTTAGTATTAAAGCTGTTTGTACACTGAAACAATCACTCCCAGGGACAGTGTAACATACTGTTTGTACATTGAAGAAATCATCACCCCCAATACCACTGCAGAACACTGTCACTCACTCTGTCGGTGGCTGACAAGTCACAGATGTGTGGGAATAATCAGTTCTGTCTCTTTACCAAAGAAGTAAACAAGCCATCCATGCCCAGAAGAAAGGTGAGATGGTCCAGATGCACAACTACTTTGTCTCAATATTCTCACTTCATTCATCAGGATCTTAACCTTTACCCTGCCATTTTGTTTCTATTACTCTTCTCCCTGCTTATTTCATCATCTTTCTTAAAAATGAATTTACATTTATTCATTCATTTATTGTATGTGTGTGTGTGTGTGTGTGTGTGTGTGTGTGTGTGTGTGTTGGGAAGGTGTGCATGCATCCCATGGTGTGCAAATTCGGAAGGCATCTTTGAAGACTTAGTTCTCTCCTTCCTCCTTTTGGGACCTAGAGATCAAGATCAGATCATTGGGCTTGAAGGCAAGCATTTTTTCCTGATGAGCCACACCCTGGCCTCTGAGCTTATCTTCTAGGCATCAAATCACATGCAAATCTCCTCTTCTTTTTTTGTTTTGTTTTGTTTTGTTTTGTTCTTTTTTTTCTTTTTTCTTTTTTTTTCTCTTCTTAATAAAGGAAGAAGAGGAGAACACTTTCCTTGACTTTGTCAGACTCCATAAGCCTTGATAAAGGCCCCTTTCTCTCTTTCTTTTTTATTTAGAGTTTACACCACTAATTGATCTATAGTTTCTCACTCATCAACTTTGATTTAGACTTTCTGCTATACCATCTGGAAACTGACTGTGAAAGAGTCACAAATGACCAATATGATTTATAATTGGCTTTCAAATTTATCAAAATGCATTACTGTTCATAATTTGGATAAAGTAAATAAATAAATAAATATATGATGTCTAAATATATATATATATATATATATATATATATATATATATATATATGGTGTCTAACAATTGGAATGCAGCAAAATCCATTGCTCATTTTCAATAAGTAAACTTCAGCCTAAATTGGTAACCAATTAGTTAATTTGTTCAAAATCACTTGTTACTTCCTCATAAATAAAAGTTTCAGAAGAAGAGCTTGAGAAATAGTTTAGTAGTTAAGGGCATTTGCTGCTGTTGCAGAGGAATTGGATTTGGTTTCCAGAACCCACATAGTAGTCTATAAGTACCCATAACCCCAGTTCTGCAGGACCCACTCCCCTCTGACTTCCATGGGCCGGGAACACATGCAATGAATACATGTGTCTGTGTTTGTGTGTGTGTATTTGTGTGTGTGTGTGGGGGGGGGCAAAACAGTCACACAGATTAAAAAAATAAATAAAACAAATAAATCTAAAAATATATTCAGTTTTCTAAAATTTAAATTTTAGATTTTAGTTTCAGGGGAAATGAAAAAGAAGCTAGTAAACAAGACATGCTTTGCTACAGTAACTATGTATTGATCCCAACAATCATATTACTTTAAAGTGCATTGTTGTCTTGTAAGCCTTGTGCTCTGGTGAAGTACAAGGGAGTACACATCAGAGAGAAAGGTTACTCTGACGAAAAGTTAGAGGAATGGAGGAAGGATGTGGCTCCATTTCTTTTCTTTCTTTGCTGCTTTTATGTTTTTGATGCTACTGTGTGAGTGGAACCACACTGGTGTTCAGGGGCTGCCACCCTGATGGGTGTGTGCAAGGCCCTCTGGCATTCTGTCTGTTGATTTCCTCCCTGTTCCTCTGCTCTTCACAGAGGAAAGCTATATGAAGCCAATCACACAGGAACTGTATCTTTGTGGCTGAATTGAATGTGTACAGTTAGAGGAAGTAAGAGACGTTTCTAGAAGGAGAGACATGGATCTGAAGAAGTAAGGATGATGGTCACTGAGTTCTAAGCTTTTCAGCAGTGACTGGAGTGATGGCCACAAGCAAGTTGAAAAGGCTGTGTGATCTTGGGTTAGAGGAACTGTATCATAATCAAATAATTGTGAGAGAATAACTTACATTAATATCTATCTATCTATCTATCTATCTATCTATCTATCTATCTATCTATCTATCTATCTATCTTTTATCTATCATCCGTCATCTATTTATCTCTATATCTTTGTAACTATCATTTATCTACCAATCACCTATTATCTATACTATCTAACAAATATCTATGTATCATGTACCATCTATCTATCTGTCGGTCTGTCTGTCTATTATCTATCATTATCATCTTTCTACTACTTATTTATTTAGCTAGTTTCTCAGCTATCCATTTTGTACTGCTTTTCTTACTTGAATTTATTGGTTATTTTTGGACTTCAACCACTTATTTTTGTGTTTATCATCAGCTCAGTTTTTAAACTTGGGTTCACTGCTTTTTTAGAAGTCCACACATTATATTTTCTATGCCTAGCAGGCAATGTAGACAACCTTTACCTATTTATAATATCTTCTCTGTTCTTTTACTGGCTTGCCTTTCTCTTTTTCTTGCCTTGCATATTTTCCTCTGACAGGTATTGGCTTATTTTCATTATGTATCTTCCTGGTCTTAGCACTAATAACACTGCAGTTAGCATCATGTGTGTTTGTTCTGTTACTGTTAATGTTTTCATTCTGGGGAGGCCTCTCACATTCTAGAAAAATTCTCTTTCGTGGAACTATGTCATACCCTATGTCTTCTTTTCTGTTGATGTTTTTCCCCCAGTCTTCATTGTCTTTGACCTGATTCCCAGCTTTCAATCCCTCATTAAACATTTTCTGTTACTGCTTCTGATGATATTCTATTGCTGATACTTTTTTTTTTTTTTTTTTTTTTTTGGTTTTTCGAGACAGGGTTTCTCTGTGTAGCTTTGCGCCTTTCCTGGAACTCACTTGGTAGCCCAGGCTGGCCTCGAACTCACAGAGATCCGCCTGGCTCTGCCTCCCGAGTGCTGGGATTAAAGGCGTGCGCCACCACCGCCCGGCTGCTGATACTTTTTAAACTGGAGAGTGGGCTAACTCTCAATTATTCTCAAGGTATTTCAACAGGCTTCAAGTAGTATTTAACATTTAGAAATATTGAAAACCCAATTGCATTTCTGATGTGTGTGGTAATAAAGTAAATACATATTCTATGTGTTGAAGAATATTATTTTCTGTATTTTTTTTTGTGCTGTAGATCAAACCTAGGGTTTTGTGTATGCGAGTGCTCTACCACTGAACTGCATCTCTCAGTGAGGACACATTTGGTAAAGGTCAACTTCAATTTATATACTGTCTCTATAAGTGAAGAGCAGATAGTAAGGGGAAAATGATGGTTATACAGTGTTCTTTTTTAAATTTTATAATTTAATTTAATTTTACATATCAGCCACGGATTCCCCTGTCCCCTCTCCTCCTGCCCCAGCCCTCCCCACAGCCCACCCCTCATTCCCATCTCCTCCAGGGCAAGGACTCCCCTGGAGATTCAGCTCAGCCTGGTATATTCAGTCCAGGCAGGTCTAGTCCCCTCCTCCCTACACCCAGGCTGAGCAAAGTGTCCCAGCATAGGCCCCAGGCTCCAATCAGCCAGCTCATGCACTAAGGACAGGTCTCAGTCCCACAGCCTGGGGACCTTCCAAACAGTTCAAGCTAATCAACTGTCTCACTTATCCAGAGGGTCTGATCCAGTTCCATGGGGGCTCCTCAGCTATTGGTTCATAGTTCATGTGTTTCCACTAGTTTGGCAATTAGTCCCTGTGCTTTTTCCAATCTTGGTCTCAACAATTCTCGCTCATACAATCCCTCCTCTTTCTTGCCGATTGGACTCCCGTAGCTCCACCTGGGGCCTGGCCGCGGATCTCTGCATCTGCTTCCATCAGTCATTGGATGAGATTTCTGGCATGACAGTTAGGGTGTTTGGCCATCCTATCACCAGAGTAGGTCAGTTCGGGCTGTCTCTCGACCATTGCCAGTAGTCTATTGTGGAGGTATCTTTGTGGATTTCTGGGGGACCTCTTTAGCATTTTGCTTCTTCCTATTCCCATGGGGTCTTCATTTATCATGGTCTCTTTTTCCTTGATCTCCCTCTCTGTTCTTGATCCAGCTGGGATCTCCAGCTCCCCTAAGCTCTCCTTCCCTTGACCCTTGCCCTTACACATATGCACATACACATATGCACACACACACACACACACACACACACACACACACACACACCAGACACGAGTGCACATAGTATGTAGTTGGTTATACTGCCACAAAGTACAATCCTTGAACTAGTAGTCTCTTACAGCAACAAACATTTACTTTTGACAACAGTCTGCTAAAGCTACAGCCACCATCCATGTCTACGGCATCGCTCAGTAGTGCAATTCCATGCTTATCAACAAAGGGGGAGATACTCCAGAGGATTCACACTAGGAATTTAAGCCAGTGGCCTAACAGTGATAAAACATGATTTCTACTGAAAGGTTGTGAGTCACAATTCTTCACAGATTTTCATCCAGGTGAAAGGGAAAAAAAGAAAACAACAACAATTAAAAAAACTGACGAGAAAGGTTCATTACTGGGGACTGGAGACAGCTCAGTGATGCAAGGAGGGAGTACAAAGAAGAGGACTGGAGCTCAGATTCCCAGGACAAACTCATGAATAAAGTTGGTGAGGTGTGCCTTCTGCCTTTAGTCTCAGTACTCAGGTGATAGAGACAGGGTATCCTCAGGCCAGGCTGACCAGCTCAACTAGCTGTAAGTTGGAAGGTCACATGTTAGTGAGAGACTCTGCCTCAGTTAATAAAGTAGAGAATGATCAAGATGTCAAGCTCTGCATTCCACATGCTTGTATGTACACATGTACCTGCACACATACTCACATACAAAGTGTCTGAATGCGGGCATGCGTGCGCACACACACACACATGCACATGAACACACACATAAATTTGACACATGGATATGCAGATACAAAAAACCCTCTAATTCCCTTAAATCACTTCAGAGGCTGAAAATACATGTTGGAATGAGTAGATATTTCTATCAAAACATTATACAAGGGACTTGTAGCTCAGTGCAAGCATCATATTAGGTTTGTTTGATTCCATGCCTACAAACCCCGGGAGGTAAGTTGAGTTATTAGCAAATATTAAAGGCAGAAAAGGAAATAATTTATTATGGATGAGGTGTTCTAGGCTTAATGAATACAGATAAAGCATCAGCAACCAGAATAAATAATGCAAAGGGAAGGTGAATTAAAGAGGATATGTCAACACTGGGACAGCAACATTCTAGCACTTCCTGACAAAGAGATCTCTGATGTCTAAAAAGATAGCAAAAATGGTCAGAGATGGAAGACCTTGTATGAAGGTTCTATATGATGAATACCATGATGATAAGACTAACCTCTGAAGCTGTAAGCAAGCCCCCAACTAAATGATTTCTTTTATGAGTTGCCTTAGTCATGGCATCTCTTCACAGCAATAGAACAATGACTAAATTATTTTCATTTTTTTCGCACTGAAAGTAAATAAATTTGTTAAGATCATTATATAGAGACACCCAAAACACTGAAGCCATCTCTTGAGTCCCAACATATAATTTGCAAAGTGTGCATATTTCCCTTAAATTATTCATTTTCTTGTGATATTTAACTTAGTCACATACGTATGATGATCTGACTGTGCGAGTGTTTTAACAGGTTGGATTATAAACACACAACTACCATGTATAAGTGTTTCACACTGATTTCTCCAGTATGTCCTGAGTTCCTGAGTCAGCATTCTCTTCCTTGACTGTCTTGGTCCCTCAAACCCACTTGCTCAAGCATTGCTCATCCTCCTCACTGCACACTTGTGCCCTCACATCCTTCTCTTCATTAAATTTACTCTCATTTGATAAAGCCTTTATTTTAGAACAATGACTTCATTTTCATTAAAAACAAACCAGAAAAACCAATTCTCTAAATACCCTGGGTTTTGTTATTGCTTTTCTTAATTCCCAATCTTAAGCTTTTGTTTTGGCTCTGAACAATCTAGATGATAGCATATGTGCATAAAATATTTTAAAAGCTTTTAAAGGCACATCTGTATAAAAGATGGAGGTTAAATAAAATTATTATGTAAAAGAACACAGTTAATCTCAAATTCATAAGAAATATATTTAGAATTACATCATTTACATATAAACAACTTATAAATCATATACATTTCTCAACTGAAAATGACCATAATAAGATCTGGGTATAAACCCCTGCAAATAAGGAGAATTTATAATGGCCATAGACAAAGTTATACCCCTTTCCACCTTTCATATAGTCAGTTATACCTAGGTTTCCTACTCATCCTGCGCTTCTTACTCAATTAAAATTAATTGAAAGTTAACCACAAAGCCTTAAGGCTCTGTTGGGTGGGGCTCCCGGTTTCCTATCTCTCGGCTGCAAACACTATTCTCCATCCCCAAAGCTCTATCTTCTACCAGCCCCACTCTTGACATGCTATCATTCTTCTGTGCCCACAGTTCCAATTAATACACTATTTAAACTCCCCACATATTCACAATATCTGGAGCTTTTTCTCTCCTGCAAGCGCACTAATCTTTAAGTCTCCATTCCTCAGAGATCACCTGTTTCAGAATGATTCTTATAACTGCAGAGCAGTTGTTTAAATTGGATTAGGTATAATATCTACCTGAGGGTTCTAGTTTCATTTCCATTGCTCTGATAAAATACCCTCAATAAGAGCAACTCAGGAAAGATCAAGTTTGTGTTAGCTCATTATTACTGGTTACATTTCATCACTGTGGAGAAGTCAAGGCATCACATCTGTAGTCAAAAGTGAAAAGAAATATGGGTACACAAGCCCATTTACACCCCTGCTTGTCCTCAGCTCAGCTTCTCTACTCATACAGTTCAGGAACATGTGCCTAAGAAATCGAACTTCCTAAAGTGGGCTGGGTCTTCCTGCAGAAATTAACTTAAGGAAGACAATCCTCCATAGACCTGTCCACGGGCCAGCCAAATATAGACAACCCCCTATTGAGATTCTCTTCCCAGATAATTCTAGCTTTGACAATTGACAAGTGTTGACAATTAAAGCTAACCATCATATTAATTGGTTGTAATATTGATCTTAGCCCATTAATCTATTTCATTATTTTTTTGTGTTTTAGAATTAGAAAAACGTCGGGATCTCTACTTGTCTTCTAGGTATCCTTTTGCGTTGGTACTTCCAGGTATCTGTGCACGTTGATGCTAAGCTAGGCCATGTGACTCACTTTAGACAATAAGTTTTAAACAGATGTGAGGTAGGCAGAGACTTGAAAGAGCTTGTAGACTGAGAGTCTTTTCTTCTTACTTTTTTTTCAATATTGGGGAAACTTTCATGTACCATCCTGTAGGAGGATGATAGATAGGTGGAGCTAAGCCAGGTCACACCACCATCTCAGTCATAGACATCACATGGTAGACTATCTCATCTTCGTTATGCAGTACTGCTGTGGGAACAAATAACCAATATGGCTGCTTTGCCTCTGTGTTGTGATTTATATTTGAGTAAGGGATCTATACCTGATTAACTATCTTTTCTCGATACCCTGGACAGTGGATGACCTGCTATGTTTTGATTAAATTGAACTCATGAATGATATTTGTCCCCTTTACAAGGAAGCAGATGACATATCTTATTTTCTAATAGGTATCTGAAACATTCAATTCTGTACTTAAAGGAAATCCACACACAAATAACATATTGATAGAGAATATATAAGCTCCCAAGGGGAATCAATATATACAAGTGACTAATTCACCTGCCTCTGTAGGTTATTTTCTGTGTGCTCAAAGAGAATAAATAACATTTGCCTTAGTCATCTTCAAGTAATGGAATCCTCATTCCATGAAACTGCTTGAAGGAATTGAGCCTGGATTCAGAGGGTATGAGAGCCAGTGGGACACCATCACAGTTCCATTATTGGCCTTGCTTTATAAATATTTTAGGCTGTGGGCAAATCTTAAGGTGCAGTTTCAATGTAATATATGTATATTCATTAATATCTCACAATTCATATACTTCAAATAGTATCATTTCTCTTATAAATTTTTACAATAAAATTATCTAAACATTTTCAAGTTGCCGCTAGCTACAACCAACGATAGTCACCTCCAACTTTTCTATAAAAGAGTGAAAATCACACACTCAAGATTTAGATGTGGAGAGATTAGGATTTCTAGGATGTTTGGGAAAATGGTTCAGACCCAGTCACAAACCACTTCTTCAAGCTCTGAAAGAATCAATCTGTGTAAGGATATGTCTCTAAGCTGCTTCCAAAAGTAATAAACATCAAGCTTACAGACAAGAGTGGAAACGGAATGGCTTCGCTTTTCTTCCAGGGGATTTAATTTATTTTTAATATCACAGGTGGCTTCAGGCGCATTGAAATCATCTGTCACTCTGAACTTAAATCATATCCCCTCACTTCTCAAATACTCTTTGATCAGCCTACCAGTAAATCACACCCTACTCTCTTCATCATAAACTCCAGTGTACAGATATAATCAGAGCATTACAAGTTGCTCAAGAGGGTGGGGATTACAGTCATTTAAAAGACGATAAAGAGCCTGGAGACACACTCAGTGGTTAGGAATGCTGGCTGTTCCTTCAGAGGATCTGAGTTTAGTTTCCAGCACCTATGTCCAACAGGTCACAACTGCTTCTAAGACCAGTTCCAAATGATTCAGTTATCACTCCTGGCATCCACAGTTACTGAGGATAGTAAAGAGAATAGAGGCACCAAGGGTGAAAACGTTAACCCTGGCACTCAATGCCTAATGCTTGTTGACTCTCTCTAATGCCAATTTCAGAAATTAATGACATGAAGACTGAAGCCAATGCTTAACTTATTTAATTTAAATGTCATTGGTGTTCTTTTACCTTTTTAAAATTTTTTTGTGGTATTAGTTTCTTTAATCTGTAAATCCATGGTTCCTTTAATCTATAATTCCATGATTTTGAATAAATAGGTTAATGTTTATGTTGTCCATATATACACTTTGTGTGTGTAACTAAACACATATATATGTATATGTACATGAAATTCACACACATATAGATGAAATTTTCCTTATGTCTTAACTCATATTTGATTTGTGGTAGCTTGTGGTAGTTCATAATAATTCTCTGGAAGAGTCATTGGGTATAGTACACACTACTAGTTTATGCTAAGAAAATTGATAGGAGGAACACTCATTTTTATTCGAATAAAAATGTACTGCCTTTGATTCAATCTAAAAATTAGGTAGTTTAAAAGAAATGTACTTACAAGTGATATCAAGACCAAAAGATTCCCTAATACTGCCAGGAGTTCTCTCTAGGTTTAAAATGTGCATTCAACTATAACTCAAATCTGGATGAAGGTGAACCACAGCCTTATTGTGCTCATGTAAACCAGAGAGAGGCTTTATTTTTTTTTGTATTAAGAGATTTTCTATTCATTTCACATATCAACCTCAGATTCCCCTGTCCTCCCTCCTCCCACCCCCCAGACTTCCCCCCCCAACCCACTCCCCATTCCCACCTCCTCCAAGGCAAAGTCTTGCCTTGGAGAGAGACTTCATAATACAAACTAAAACCTATTGTCCTCCACAGCTCTCTTACACTTACCTAATATTAGAAACTTTTTTTCTTGTTTTGTTTTGAGAGCTTCGCAATCACTATATAAAACAGTCATTTAGAGAACTGTAAATGATAACTGTCTTGTATGTATTTGAAGGTTAGGGAGTGTTCTTACCCATGTATTCATGTGCAGAGGGCCAAGGAAGATGCTTGGTATCATACTCTGTGACTCTCTGCTTTAGTCTCTTGAGACAGAGTCTTTACTGAACCTGTAGTCGAGTTGGCAACCACAGCAATCCTGCTGTGTCTTCCCCTCACAGATGGGCATTCCTGGTATGCATGGCCATATCAGACTTTTAATATGAGTGCTAGGAATTTGGACTTGAGTCTTCAAGCTCGTGCAGCAAGCAAGTATTAATAACTATTCTCAAGCTTACAATCATTTTGTACACATGAAAACAAAGGCCTTATCCAGAAGTGCTGGCTTGTTTTGATGTCAACCTGACACAGATTGGGATGATCTGAGAAGAGGGACCCTCAATGAAGAAAATGCCTCCATAAGGTTGGCCTGTAGGCAAGGCCATGGGACATTTTCGTGATTGGAGGATGTGGGAAGGCCCAGCTTGTGGGGGTACTTCTACCCCTGGAGAGATTATCCTAAGTCGTGTAAGAGAACTTGTTGAGCAAACCACAAGGGCAAAAGGCAGTAAGCAGTGTTCCCCCATGGCCTCTGCTTCAGTTCATCTCTAGATTCTTGCCTTGCTTGAGTTCTTGCTTGGTTTTCCTCAGTGATGAACTGTGACCTGGAAGTGTAAGGTGAAAGAAATCCTTTCCTCCACAGGCTTGTTTTGGTCCTGGTGTTTCATGGCAACAGTATAGGCTCTAACTAAGACACCAGGTAAGAATTGTTCTCCATCCTGTCTTCAAGGATCTGCTGAGTGGTAATTAGCCTTCTGTCCCCACTGTCACGGTGCTAAATTGGACTGCAAAGGTGGCTGGCCAATACTGGTATTGTCGAATTGCTGTAGAATCCTGAAATAATCATCAGCGAGAGACACTGCTTTCCATTTTCTTGGAATTATGATCGTATTTTTCATGGGTAATGGACTATTTCCAGGACATATATTAGAATACAGTGCTTCATTACACCCCCATTGAAGAGATTCGTGATATTTTCTTGTCATTTCCTAATAAATATTTCTCTTCCATGATGGTGATATCCTAACACTTATGTTGTTTTATTAAAATGAATAAAAATCCTAAAGGCTCTAGAAATTTCAAAATCATTTTGTTTTTATCATTGATGCTTTATTTTTCCAAGCCATACCATTTCTATTCCTGATATTTCACATTACCCTATAACATACCGCTTCTAGCTCTTTCAAGTACAGCATAATCACTGGATTTAGTGGAATTTACTGCTGTATTAGGAAAACACCTTTAGTTGTAGTTAAAAGTTATTTTTTAAATGAGTTAATTTGCTGAAAAAGCTACTTTATTATAAGGATTTAGGCAAATCTCAAGCTTAACCTGAGATGTAAAATCTAGTATATCAGAAGAAACTAGTACTTTCTGGTTCATCTCTCTAATCCAAATTTGTTTCATCACTCATTGTCTTGTTTGGAAACAAATATCAGGGGCTGGAGACATGGTTCAGCCGTTAAGTGCATCTACTACACTTGCTCAGGACCTGAGTTTGGTTCCCAGCATTCATGCTGTAGAACTCCCAATCACCTATCACTCTAGTTTCATGAAATACAAAGCCTTCTTTTGACCTCTGTAGGCACCTGCTCACATGTCTACATGTGTGCCTGGAACATACCTACACACAATTTTTTTTATTAATTAAATAAATAAAAACAAAGTCAATAGTATATTCTGAGAGGTGACTCTGAGTTGAGTTCAATACACAGTAAGGTGTAGTAAGGGCAGCATTGATCATAAACAAGCAACAGCATGCCTCCCTCAGGCTGAGGGAACAAGGAGTCATTTCCACATTAAGGCTCAAAGTCTTGGAGACAGAAGCAGGAACTCCATGAGGAAGTGATGAGAAAATGAGCCTGTCAGGCTATTTAGACCTTTGCATCTCATAACCAGCATAACAGAAATACATCTTCCAGGAAGACAGTTGACTAAATTCCTTCCACTCTCGTATCTTCTAATGTGGTGATATTTTATTTGTGTTCTAACAAATAAAGCTTGCCTGGGGAATCAGAGGAAAAAGCCAGCCACTATATTAAACGTAGAGGTCAGGCAGTGGTAGCATATGCCTTTAATCCTAGGGTTCAGGAGGCAGAGATCCATCCAGATTTCTGTGAGTTCAAGGCCACACTGGAAACAGAGCCAAGCATGGTGGCACATGCCTTTAATCCCAGCAGTAGTTAACCATAGAAGTCTGGAGGTCTATACAGATAGACAGGAAGTGATAGAGCTGGGCAGAAAGAGGAAGTGATGTAGCTGGGCAGAGAAAGGAAGTAAGACAGCAGGTCACAGAAAGATATAGAGGCCTGAGCATGCAGGAAGTAGCTCTCTCTTGGGCTGAGGATTCCCTAGTGGTAAGAACTTGTGGCTTGACTTGTTCTATTCCTCTGATCTCTTAGTTTTCACCCCAATATCTGGCTCCAGGTTTTTTTATTAATAAGATCATTTAGCAATTCACGTTACATTCTGATCATAGTAGGAAAAGGTTATTTGCTTCATTAGGATTAAAGGATTAAATTAAAATCATTTGAATAACCCCGAGATAATCTCCTCCCTCAAAAATTCATGACTTAATTACATTGGCAGAATGCCTTTAACAATGTAATGTAACACACCCACAGGTTCCAAGATTGAGACATGGATGCCTTTCCAGGGGTCATTATTCTGGCTATAATGGTACTGAATGTATGAAGTCATTACAAAGATCAAAAGAAATGATGCACATTGAACAGTTGAGATAGAACTCTGCAAAAACTAGATCATTAGCACATGTGGAAGTTTTAATAATGCAAGAGATGTTTGGAACAGAATGCAGTTAGTTGACTCTGATATATTTTCAAGCAAATGAAGTGTTTTTGTTTGTTTGTTTGCTTGGTTGGTTTTGTTTTTGATCCTGAACATCTCATCCTTTGCTTTAGATGCTGAAATGTCATGAAAAGTCATGTTTTCCTCAGGGTGCTGAAAAATGTAAATTGCCCTGGAATAATAAACCTGGAAGTATTTGTACAAAGTGCTTGGAAGTTATTCTGTAATGATGCAGTCTAGAAAGCATAGTTTTGGTCTAATCTGCTTCTCTTCAGTGTTTGCTGTAGACTTTACCATATAAAATGGGGCAGAATATACTAGTAAATAAATGAGTGATGAATAAATGAATATGTAGTGAGTGAATGAGGAGTGAAACCTTGGGAGATCAGATTGGAAAGTTAAGGGAATGTAGCAAAAAAAAAAAAATGGGAGAGGTGAATGCAATGTTTAGATTTAGTTGTCAACTTGACCCAACTTACAAACAACTGAGAAGAGTGTCAGTGAGGAACAGTCAAGATCAGTATGGTGCATGGGCATACCTGTGAATAACTTTTTTTCCCCTAAATTTGGCTAATTGAAGAAAGAAGAAAGTAGTACCATTCCCTAAGTTTGGGTGTAGGGCTGTGTAAAAGAAAAGAATGTGCCGGGCGGTGGTGGCACACGCCTTTAATCCCAGCACTCGGGAGGCAGAGCCAGTCGGATCTCTGTGAGTTCAAGGCCAGCCTGGACTACAAAGCGAGTTCCAGGAAAGGCGCAAAGCCACACAGAGAAACCCTGTCAAAAAAAAAAAAAAAAAAAAAAAAAGAATGTGAGTTGAGTACTAGGCATGCATACATTTGTTCTCTGCTCTTGACTGTGTATGTAATGAGCTGTGTTAAGTTCCTGCCACCTTGACTTACAAGCCAAATATACCTATTTCCACCTAAGCTGCTTTTTGTCAGGGCATTTTATTACAGCAACAGAAATGAAAGTTGAACAGTGGGCTTCACCATCAGGGCCATCCCTTGAGTTTGTTAATATCTCTGTCCCAGATTACTTCTCACTTGGGGTTACTGGTTAAATAGTCCAAATACTCTTATTGATATACCTTAATGGGCACAGGCACTTTCTGCCAAGCCTGATGATGTTAGTTCCATCCTCAGCACCCACAATGGGAGGAGAGATCCAGTTCAGGAAGTTGTCCTGCGACCTCCTGCTAACGTGCATGTTCTGCCCCACACAAGCACACAAAAGGAAAAAAAATACATAATTATAATAATTAAATGGATACATTTTGTGCTATATGTACTATATTTCAATAATATGTCTTTTAAATGTGCCAAAGATTTTTTAAAATTTTATTTCCATCCATAAACACTCTCTAGTACCACTCGAGAAAATAATTCAATTGGAGCTGATAAAAAAAATGGATAAAAGGCTAGACCAAGACAACAAACAGTCCACCATTCATATGCATGAGCTCTACATTCACAGATTCAATCACACACAGGTGGAAATATTTAGATAAACATTGAATTTGTATTGAAATGCATAGATTTTTGGTTCATTATTCTTTAAGTAGTATAGGATTAAAAATAACTGCACACATTTATTTTATATGAGTTATAACATGTAATCTAAAGGTTATTTAAAATATATATGACATGTGACTAGCACACAATATTTTGGGTGGGAGATGTGTCTGTGTTCACTTTCATGGCAGGCATGTTAGTGGCACATTGCATGTGTGATTATTAGAGAAAAAACCTCTCATGATCTCTCTTACCTTTCACACCTTATTTGAGAAAAAAAAAATCTCTTATTGTTCACAACTGAATGTGTCAGAATGAGCCAGGGATTTTCATGTCTTTGCTTCCAATTTCACTGTGGGTGTGTGAGGATTATAGACCTGTTACTACTGTGCCTTTTACATGGACCTGGAGTTTCGAACTCAGATCCTCAGCTTTCATTGAAAGTGCTTTATTTACTGCATCATCTCCCTAGCTCTTCAATTTTAGACAACAGATGAATACATAAAGGTTTGGAGCCTACATGGGCTGTAAAACTAAAGCCCAGTGATACAACAGGAAACTACCATATCCTTCCTGCTAATTCGAGTTAGTTTTCCCTATGAATATTCTATCCCTGTGCGCATGGATGAGTCTTCTCCTGGAGTTTGCATTAGTTTGAAAAATGATAATTTTATAACTGTCGATCTCTTTTTGACATTGGCCATACTAAGGCTGTAATCAAATTTCTAGCTTAATTACATTTAATGCAGTGTATATTAAGATGTCTCCATTTATGTTTTCTCATCCACTGTCTTCATCTGTCTGGCACAAATTCTATCATTGGTGCCCAATTTTGATTAGATTATGCTTACTTTTACACATTATGTTCATGTGCCTTTTAAAATGTTTCCTTACATAATGTTAAGAAAAATAAAGTTGTACAATAAAATATCTAAGCAATCAAACTTTAAGCTATTGCCTTTTGTGTGTCTAAGTTTGCCTGTTCCATGAAAGAGAACAAAATGACAAAAATGAAAATGTCTGCCTGTTACAAAGACACACTTTTATCTTCAGTTATGTTTATGTATGAATATTTCTATGTACACATGAGTGCAATGCCTTTCAAGGCCCATAAGAAAGCTAGCTCCTCTGAAGGTAGAGTTATAGGTAGATGTGAACTGACCAATGTAGCTGCTAGGAAGCATATTTGTATCTTCCAGAAGAGCAACAAGCATTAAGCGCTGAGCCATCTCTTCAACCCTCAAATAACTTTCTTATACAATTTACAGTATCCATAATTTTTACAAATTAATAAATCTAGAAGATGAATTCTTTCTAAAGAACTATGTCTTTTAATGTTGAAAGAAAACCTTATCAAGCTAATTCTTTCAGTATCTGTAGTTAAGAGTAATTTGAATATTTTGTATTGATCTTGTTATCACTACAATAAATGGCTTTGGCTGCTAATAACTGTAGTTGGTTATGGTTTTTAACTGTTAGTTCTTTGGGGGTCCTACCACCCAGCTCTCAAATAATCACGTGGACACTTCCTCTTTCTTGTGAATTCCCAGCCTTAGTTTGGCTTATTTCTAGGCAGCTTTTCTTAACTTAAATTATCCTGTCTACCTTATGCCTCTGGCTTTTACCTTTCTCTATTTCTGTATATCTTTTCCTTACTTCTTTTTCAGTGTCTGTGTGGCTGTGTGGCTAGCCCTTGGCAATCTTCTGTCCTCCTTTACTCGCTCCTTTCTCTCTTCTCATTCTTCTACTTATTCTCTTTGCCTGGCAGCCCTACCTATTTCTCTCTCCTGCCTAGCTATTTGCCATTCAGCTCTTTATTAGACCATCAGGTGTTTTAGACAGGCAAAGTAACACAGCTTCACAGAGTTGAACATGTGCAGCATAAAAGAATGCAACACACACTTGCATCAGTAAACAAATATTCTACAGCATAAATGAATGTAACATATCTTAAATTAATATTCCACAACAAACATCCCCCTCTGTTGCTCATAAGACCCATTTGATCAAAGCTGATCCCTTGCTCTGTAACTAGCCCTTCATTTCCTTTGGTTGCTGCCTTGGATGTAAAATGCACCACTGTAACTGTTCCAAGACACACAATAGATCTACAAAACAGTGTCTTTGGTGTGTATTTAAATAATTTTAATGCTGAGACAAAATAATTTAATTTCCCACCCATATGTTGAAATGTTTCCCTTAAGGAATTGAAAAACATTGAGTCATTCATTCTTGAAAATTCTGCAGAACTTAGTTAAAGCTTAAAGTTCATTCCATACCAGAAAATTATCTCAACTAAACAAAACAGAAAATGATAAGTGAATGGCAACTTTTTCTGCTGTCTACTATTTTTAAGTTGAGAAATCTATTTCTCAACTCTGCTTGTGCGATGTCTAAAAGAATCTGTAACTATACTGAGCAAGAAAAGGCGCAGAATGTTTTGAAATAAAACTTTAGACCTATTAATTTCTCTGATTCTACCTACTATGTTTTCTAAAGTATTAAATTCATTTCATTTAATATCTATACCTTCTTACTTCCTGGGCTGATATTATCTAGGACATTTTGTCTTGTTGTGATGGTTCATTAAAAATGTTATTAGAAAGTATTTTGTTTGTAAGTTAAATATTCCAAAAATACATAAGCCAATATTGAGTTCTTCAAAAATCACATCACTTTTATATCTCACAAATAAATAAAAGGGAGCACACAAGATTCTCAAAACAATCACAAATAAATAATTTACATTCATGAAAATAACCCAACAACCTTTAAAATCTGTGGAAATTGGTGACAAATTTAAAGATGGTCTATAGACATTTCTAAACTTGAAGACGTCATTTAATATACTATTAAATTTTTGTTGTATATAGCCTTGCACACACTATAATATATTATAGATATTATTGTTTATTTATAGGTAGATATAAAATTACCAATATGTATCATAAGTTATTATATCAAAGGGGCAGATGTTTTATTGGCCCCTACTTGATGTCTCCATTGTTATTTATGTTGGGCATATGAAATTCAGGTAGCCAGTGTTGCCTGCCTGCAAGAGTATTCTGTAAAATAGACGTTTACAATAAAATGTGGTGAGTGGCCTAAGAGTAGATGGTGAGAGAGGTCTTTGGAAATTTTTCCTTTTATCCTCAAATTGCCTTACAGGTTTGTACATGTGTGTATGTATGTGCATGTGCCTGTGGAGTCCAGAGGAAGTGTTAGGTCCCATTGAACTGGAGTTACAGGCAGTTGTGAGCCACCTGATGTAGGAGCTGGGAACCAAATATTAGTCCTCTGGAAGAGCAGCACATATTCTGAACAGCCGAGACATCCTTTGAGCCCCAGCTTCCTTAATTTCTCATAATAATATGTGCTTGAATAATTATGTGTCTCTTGATCATTGTCTTTGCCACTTATGCTTGATTTCTACAACTTTTGATTTTAATAAATCTTTGTAAGTGTCTATTGATAACTACGGACGGCTAATCCAAGAACCTACAGACTTGAATCGCTATAGGAAGGGACATGTGTCAAACACGTGGCCACATAAACTCAGAAGTAGAATGAAGTTTTTAAATTGTTCCTGCTGGTGGATGATAAGAGAAAGGCAGGGAGATTGATGAGCAGATGCTATTTATTCACTCATGCATTGTTGTGAGTAAGCAGGGTGTGTGAGACCTCTTTAAGCCTCATTAAATAAGTTAATCATATAAATCAGAAGGAAAATTCTAGACAACACAGGGAGCACTTAAATTTAAACAATGCATTTTTTTATTGCTAAGATATAAACAGATGTGCCAGTGTTTAGTGTCACTCAAAAGACATTGTCCTCCTTTAGAGCTAATGTGAAAACTAAAAATTAAAAGGTCATTGCTCCGGTTTCATTACTGTTGCTGAGATAAAATATTCTGACCAAAGACAAATAATTAAGGGAGGGACTTAGAGAAAGTTCAGTGGTTAAGAACATGTGCTGATCTTCTAGGGTACTGGAATTCAATTCCCAGCACCCATGTGGGCACCTCATAACCTGTTATAACCCCAGCTCCGGTGATCCAACACACACTTCTGGCCTACACACACTCTTGCACACATATAGCAGAACCCTACCTCCGTACATATACATGTAAAAAAATAAAATAAAATAAAATTTTAGGAAAAAGTCCATTAGGAGAAGGTTTATTTTAGCTTATAATTCCAGGGTATGGGCCACCATAGCATGAAACTCAAGGCAACAAGAACTTAAGTGGCTAGCAACATCACACCCACTGCCAAGAACAGAGAGAGGCTCAATGCACACATGCTTCCTGCTTAGCTCTCCCTACTCACACAGTACAAGGCCCCCAAACAGGGAATAGTGTCGCCCACTTCATGCTTAGTCTTAGAATATCAGCTATGGAATCAAGACCATCTCCCACAGACATGCCCATGGACCAGCTTGATCTAGAGGGTCTCTCATGGAGACTCTCTTCCCATTTGGTTCTAGGTTGTGTCTCAAAGCCATATTGTGTGTGTGTGTGTGTGTGTGTGTGTGTGTGTGTGTGTGTGTGTGTGAGAGAGAGAGAGAGAGAGAGAGAGAGAGAGAGAGAGAGAGAGAGAGAAGTATGTATGCATACATACATACACTTTGCTAATATACAGAAGATTATCAATCAGCTATGAAAATCATTCCTTAGAACTAAAATGCTGCAACAGATTTGAAAACCTTGGGCATCTCATATCTGCAAATTACATTGAGATGCTTTTTGAATGGAAACTGCAAAAACCCATCGAGTCAAGGAAATTGCAGTCAGTGCACATTTAGTGAGTTCTCAGCAACGAGCTTGTCACAGATGAATCTGTTTGCTCCCTCCAGCCCTCCCAGTACCCCACTTGACTTTCATAAGCACCAGTTTTGAGGCAGGATACAGAACATCAGGAGAAAGTGATGAGCAGCCGTGGGATAGATGAGAGGGAAGATACCGAGATGTCTCTTGCATGTGGAGAATTTAAGACGGCATCTTTGCAATCTAATATAGCCACTAGTTCACTAACATACTTTATTTCAATGAATATTCTCATTTGACTTTTTGTTTTCTAATTGATCCATTGGTTATTTTAACATTTTGTTTGGTTTCAAAAATATGGATGTTTTTTCAGGTATATTTGCTGACTCACTCATTTTTAATTTAATCCCGATATGTCCAAAAAAGTTTCTTTATATGCTTTTAAACATTTTACACTTATTAAGATTTCTCTTACCCTGGAGATGGTAAAATTAAATGTTCTATAAGTGTCAACCAGCCCATGTGGTTTATAGTGTTATTCCCATTTTTTTATCCTTATATATTTTCCCTATGTTCTGTACACTACTCTAAAAAAAGCCTTCAAATCTTCCATTACTCCTCATGGAATATGTTTCATTTTCAATGAGAAGTATTTACAATTATCGGGAAAATGAACTTGCACCATGAATTCTCCCATTTATCACTCCTGCTACTTATTTGAAAAATTTACTTTTACTTACTTTTATTAATAAGCATAATTCACCCAGTTTTCTTGGGTTAAGTGTGAAAAAAATATGGCTTTTTATTCCACTTTCTTGATTTAAATATTTGTGTATATTTATATTGAAATTATTTTTCTAGTATATAGATTCAAGTATTGATGTTTAGCTTGAGTTATCTATGTGTAATGTAAATACTGGTGTAATTATTGTATGCTATTTTCCTATGTTTTTCTTTGTTTCTACTACAGTCTTTTCTTATTTTGAATCATAATTTTCTAATTAAAATTTTATCTTCTTTATTCTAATAGACATTTTGACTCATTTTATTATTACTTTGTTTTCTTACCTGATTGGCCTAATGCTGACTTCTTCACATCTACTAAGATATAATTCAAAACTAAAATTAATTTAAAAATACAAGAAAAACTTTTAACAGTGAATAAACCTTCAAGAAGAACCATCCCATTTGCACTCTCTTAGCCTCTGTGACATTATTTTCATGTATTTTATTTATATAAATATTATAAAGCCCACAATATATTGTGGCTACCTTAAATGTTTGCTTGTATTTTATGGAAGATTAAGTGAAGACATATTTGCCTTGCACGGGGGATCTTTAATTTGTGTGTGCAAATCTTTCCATTAGGCATTGTTTCCTTTCTGAAGAAATCCATTCAGTATTTGGTATTGTCAGGACATGTGGCTGGGAATTCAGTTGTGATTTGTTCTGTAAGAGGGTATTTCACCTTTAGAACTATTTTCTTTCAGGTTACATCTCAAAGTCCACAGGTTTGGGTTTTGTGGCTATTATTTTTGATAAGAATTTTGCAGGTGTGATTCACATGCCTCCTTGACACAGGTTCCTTCAGTTTGGATACAGGTTTGCTCTTTTCTCTGCAACTTATATTTTTATTATACCTATGTTTAGGGTTTATATTTACTTGTTTTTCACATTTTTATTTATTCTTGAAAATTTTATAAGTGATCATATTTACCCCATTTCATCAGTGATTTGATTATATTATACCTAGACATCATTTTCTTCTTTCATTTGTAATTAGACTGTTCTACACTTCTTGGTTTTGTGAGTTTAAAATTTTGATGAAGTATGGAAACCTTTGTTATTTATATTACCAAGTATCTTTCAAACCCTCACTCCTCTATCCTTCATGAATTAAAGATACACGGTAGCCATAGCTGCTTGAAGGTGATATCTCCCACTGTGCTCTGTCCAATTCTTTTCAGTCTTTTTTCTCTGTGTGTTTCCCATTATGTAGATTTGATGTCTTTCCATGTTTGCTTATTTGTTCTATGTATTATGCTATTAATCCTAAACATTATATGTTTTCTCTCATTGTTTTGGTACCTGTGTACCCTATTTTTTTGTGGTGGTGTCACTGGAGATATCCCAACTGATTTTCCATAGTATGCATTATGAATATGCTTATTTTTTATTCCTGCAAAAGTTTGAATATTCACCACAGAATCTAAGTATTATCATCAGTGGTCACTCAATATTTTTGTATTCATATGAATATCATCGAAGTTATTTTAGGATGCTGCTAAGGTATTTAGAAAGAGCCTCCTCTCTATCCTCTGTTAATCAGTAAGTACTGCTTAAATCTGGTTTTGCCCCACTGTTGAAACACGATGTTCTGAGTACATCACCCAGCACTGTGTGTATTTTAAGCAGAGTTGTTATGCCTGCCTGATAGTTCTACTCTGTGTGTGTGTGTGTGTGTGTGTGTGTGTGTGCGCGCGCGCATTCATCTAAGTGTGCACACATGGAAGACAGATGTTGATGTACAGATGTCATCCTCATTTATCTACCTTAGTTTTGAAGGTGTGTCTCTCATTGAACCTAGGGCTCACAGATTCAGCCAACCCCACTGTTGCTCAGGGATCAGGGATCTCTCTGTCTTTGACTTTTGTCTTTTAATGGAGTGTGGTTACCAACTCATGCTCATTTTGCCTGGCATTTACTCATTTACATGAATGCTAAGGGTATATACTTGGGTCCTCATATTTGCTCAAAAAAACCGCTTAGCAGTCTTCCCAGCCCTCTGACAGATTCTTATGCGGATAACTCTGAAGTTATCTTGAAATAGATCCCTCACCTTTTCAATATGTGCTCTACAAAGTCACTCAGCCTGCACCTTCTATGACATATAGAAGACCTAGACCTCAGGGTTAAATCTAGAACGTCCTCCTAACACCATGTCCTGTGTCTCTCTAGTCAGGAAGCTCAAGCAATTCCAAGGCTCCTTAAATCCCTTTCCCTCTCAGAATTACTGTCCTTCATTCCCTAATATTCAGTTTCTTCGAGAACATTATTGTCTGCATTTTTTCAAGTTTGTTGTTTTGTCTTTTGCATTGTTGTCTTTTCAGTAGCTTAGGCATGCTGGCAAAAATAATCCCTATTAATCATCTTGAGGTGGACATTAGAAGTCATCAAAATGCAAATTGACCCTAGGTCATATTTAACATTCTAAGGTTGGGCTCAGTTGTGAGTATAATTTCCCAGCTGTGAGGAGATTCAGATTATAATATAAGGGAGTCTTGCACAATATTCCATTTATTATTTCAGAATACAACCTCAGTAGGTGGGGTGTTGTTGAAATCATTTAGTATGTAGTTGTTGTGCACAAAGAATTTGCTTCTCTTTTAAGTTTGACATGTTTAATATACATACAGTGTTTTCCTGTCCCTTGTAACTTATTTTTTCCAAAAGAGTATTTCTCACATTACTATTTAAGAGAGTCACTTATGGAGGACGAATCCTTCTGCCAGTCCAGTGTATACTTGGAAGTAAGTCAAGGCATCAAGCAGTAGCTTGATGATATAAAGACTCTCAGCCCTTGTCTGCCACCCTGGCTCTGATTCTTCAGCCATTATTTCTAGATGGTGAGCCCTTTAGGGTGCTTAACTAGTGTGATGGTTAGTTTTAAATTTCCAACTTTACAACCTAGAATCATCTTAGGAGGATCATTGATTGGGGAATTACGTAGATCAGCTTGGCCTGTAGGCAGGCCTATGAGGGATTGTCTTGACTGTTGAGATAAGAAGACTCACATTCAGTGTGGGCAGCACCGTTTTTTTTCACTGGGCCCTGAGCTCCACAAGAATGAAGAAACTTAAATGAAGATAAGTGGCCAACAAGCTTATGCCTGTGTTCTTGACTGCTGGGGATGTCTTTCTGTATGCTGTGAAGGTGTTGCTCTGATTGATTGATAAATAAATTGCTGATTGGCCAGTAGCCAGGCAGGAAGTATAGCATAGTTTGGATAAGCAGAGAAGAGAATACTGGGAGGTGGAAGGCTGGGTCAGGAGACGCTGTCAGCTGCTGCCATGAGAAGAAATATTTAAATTACTGGCAAGCCACAAGCCACGTGGCAACTTATAGATTAATAGAAATGGGTTAACTTAAGATATAAGAACTAGATAGCAAGAAACCTGCCACAGCCATACAGTTTATAAGTAATATAAGTCTCTGTGTTTACTTGGATCTGAGCAGCTGCAGGAGCTGGGTAGACACAGGAAAACACCAGCTACAGTTGACTGTGAATATTATGTGACTAACTGCTTTGAGTTCTTGACTTCCACTTAGTGACAGACTATAACTGGACTGTGTGCTAAATAAATTTGTTTCCACTCCTAAGTTGCTTTGAATCAGGATAATTTATCACAGAAATAGAAATAGAACTGGAACAATTAGCATATTATAGAAAATAACTAGAGTTTTCTTGGTTTGATTGTATCTAATCAGGAGGTATTTCCAATCTCATTAATTAATATTTCCCTCACCTCTGTTGACTTTCAAAGAACTTAATAAAAGAAAATTCTGAACCCCCTGAATCATGGCTTTCTCTGTCAGTCAGTCATTTTCCTACATGAAGATTGTATAATCAATCCAAAAAGCTTGGGTGTCACCAATGAAAATTGACAGAAATGTGAAGATTTCTTCTGTTTGTGCTTTTATAAAAATGATTTTATTTTATTTCATTTTGACTTGTGTGTATGTGTGTGCATGCACATGCTTGTGTGCAAATACATATGTACACATACTGTGAATGCAGATACTCATATATCCAGTGGGGTAGGGGGCATCAGATTCTCTCACTTAGAGATCTGGTTGGTTCTGAGCCACCCAACATGGTGCTCAGAACAGAACTCTGGTCTTCTACAGGAGCAGCAAGTGCTTTTAACCACTTAACCATCTCTCCAGTCCCTGTTTATCCCTTCTTCAACATTGTCACAGTAGGATAAATCTTTACAAAAGCTCTCAAATGTAGTTCAGGATTTATTTTCATAATACGAGTAATTGAGCCATTAGCAGTTTGGCACTCCAACCTTACTGTGTGACATAAAGGAAAAATCACTTGGCTTTCTTTATCTTGAGGCTTTTACCTGGGATATAGTCAGCATGCCTTTTTGCTTTTGTATGGACTGAATAAGATAATGGTTGTAAAGATTGCTTACGGACTCAGGCCATTCGTCTTAGACATATAATACATTTCCCAAAATGTGTGTACATCTAAATTTTCCAGTTTCAATGTTTATGATGATGGTGAATATAAAGTCGGAGTCTATACTATACCATTTTCTTAACTTTTTTTAAAATGAAAACTCTTTTAAAAGATTCAAAGTAAGAGACAAAATTGCTCCTTGATTTCAGTACATTCTGCATGAGAGCAAGGACACAATTGAATGATAAAAGCAGGCAGTATTTCATGACGGTAATGATGAGAAGTAGAAACTCATTTTGCTGAGCAACAGAAGAAAATCTTTCCACATCTGGGACACTCTGGAAGTTTATTTTTGTTGTTGTTTATCCCCACATCCATGACAAGGGGGCACCATACAGCAGAGCAGAGGACATGTTAAGTGCAGAAGGCAGACAGGTGCTTGAAGAAGGATACTACAAAAAGAATACTTTGTTTACAGATAGGAATTGCAAAGACTAAATTGTGACTCACTTTTAAGTTTCTCTCTTAAATCATTATTTATAGAGAAAATATTTTTAAGCATATAATCTCTCAAATCAAATAATTTTAACAGCATGACAATGAATAGAAAATTGACAGTTTGTAGGGTGTCAAAGAGGAACGGGCAGTTTTCTTCAGAGATGCAGCCTTGTCCATGCTGGGATGGATGGCCGTACACCTGCTTACATGCTGGTTTCAAGAAACTCATTCAGTGAGTAACGAAAACATATGTGGATTTGGGAGGGAGAAGTCATGGAGGGTGTGGAAGCAATTGGAGGAGAGAGAGTGGGACTGAATTTGATCAAAATATATTGTACACACTAATGAAATTCTCAAACAACAAAATATGTAAAGAAAGATAACTCTTCCCCATAACAACAGATAATAGATTGTGAATACCCTTGTAAATACATATTTGATTTGTAGTAAAAAATATATTTTAAAAAACAAAAGAAATATTACACCACCACCCCTTTCCTCCTGTCACAAGAATAATTTTTTTTTGATCTTTCCATCATGACTTTTGGTATTTCTCTCTGGAAATAACAACAAAGGGTCAGGAGATTGGTTAAGAGCTTATATTGCCCTTCTGGGGAACCCCAGTACGGTTCCCAGGACCTGCTTTGGATAAATCAAAACTACCTATAACCCAAGCTCCTGAGAATACAATCTTTTCTTACTTTCATGTTCACCTACACATATGTGCACAAACCCACACACAAACACACAGACATACACATAAATAAAAATAAAAGTTTAGAATCAGGAGGGATGTCTCAGTGGTCAAGAGCACTTGCTGCTCTTGTAGAGGACACAGTCTTGGTCTCAAGGACCCACATGGCAGGCAGCTCACAAGCCCACCTCACCGGCACCTCAGTAACCCCAGTTCCAGAAAGATCCACTGCCCTCTTCAGGCTTGTGTGGGCACTGCACATGGGTGGTACACATACACATGTACAAGCAAAACAGACAATCCCACAACTAAATTTAAACCTTTAAAAATAAACAAGAAATAACAGTTAATCTTCAAAGATACTTACCCAATAGTAATTAATTCACTACATATGTTTCTAGCTTCATGTTGCTTGACCTTTCCATGAGTGTTGAGGATATATGCTGCAAGTTAATATGCCTGTGACCAGAAGTGTTTCAGGATTCTGATTTGAGGGTATATGAAATATTTATATAGGTTTACTGCATGAGTTTCCATCCCTAAGCCCAAAACACAAAGTCTGAAGTGTTCCAAAACCCCAAACTCTTAAACATCATTTTGCTACTAATTCAGTATGGATGCTGTTAACTATTTTCCTCATGCAGTTGAGTAGTAAGAAAATCAGGGGCCAAGCTGCTCTGCTAGACTTCCATCTCTGTGCTCATCCACACCAAGAAGTCACTTTGTTTTATAAACCAAACCTCTACCATCACCATGTCTCCCTTTATCCTGTCAGAGGTTGGCCTCTCTATTCTCTGCATCTGGTGTCACTTTCTGTTTTCTACACCTGCATGGCTCCTTCAGTTCTTACTATATGTTGATGTTTTTCAATCTTCTCTAAATTTCAGCGTTGTGATGGTCTTTGACTTCCATCTTCATGCCAAAAAGCTGAATGTCACAGTTCACTTGGCCTCCTCTGTCCTTGCTCTTGTTCTCTATATTACACTTGCCAAACAACTGCAAATGCACTGTTAAATTTACCAACAGAATTTCACTTGCAAAGTTTTGGTTATTTTCAGTTCATATCCACCAATGATTGTATGTAAATTTTATTTTTACCACATCAGATGACTCACAACCACGTATCAATCCAATACCAGGGAATCCAGTGCTCTCTTCTGGCCATTATAGGCACTGCACTCACATGTACACACACACACACACACACACACACACACACACACACACACACGTACACATGAATAAAAATTAAAACAATTTATAAAGAGTTTACGGAAAAATGACCATGCTTGGAGCAAGCATTCATAATTTTTTATAATGTGTCATCATAGGGCAAAATGGAATTACATATTACTACAGTATTTTCTCATTAACTTAATGTCCTGAGATTCAAGGTGGACTCCCATTCATCTGATTCCTAGCATGCAGCTCCTGTAGAATCTCTAAATTTGAAGCTGTCTTGGCACTTAACCCAGGAGACAGTACTCTTTGTCATCCTTTCTAACCACGAGCTGCTACGTGCTACGGCTTGTATGATGGGACAGCACATGGGCAGTCTTCACTTTATGGAATTTTATGATCCCAGTCAGGGTATGAACTAGAGCATCTGTGCCCTTGTGCACTGATTGGCTTCATGTTCTGGAAATTTTTCATAATTACAGTACTTTTGGGGTGTTTCTTTACCATTCTCCTTTTTAGAACACAGTGAAACTCAGATACCTTTTTTTCTGCTCAAATACTATGTCACACCTTTGCTGCATCAGGAATTTTAACAAAAGTTATAAATATAAAGGGTCCAAATACCTGGAAATTTCTTCCTGACCTTCTCTTTTATCACTTTCATGTGGGAACTCAATGTGTCTTTGAGTAATGGTGAGTTTTGAGAATACGTGTTACAGAAATCTGCAATGCCCTTTATTCCACAACAAGGAAGTCCTGGTCCCCATTGCTGGGGACAGTTGGGCCTTCTTCTTGTAATTAGTTTACCATAAGGGAGAATTATGATAATTTCCCCCCCTCAAATCAAGCTATGGTTTTCTTGGTGCTCATCAATACTTTTTTTTTCTGCAAAGAACACTGGAAATTAAAAAAATACAACTTTCACTAAAGTCATTGCTAACTACCTGCTAAATATTTTTCAGTTTTCACACCAATAAAGTAGGATTAATAAAGCCATCCATTAAGGATCACTCTGTATCTTGAATTAGACAATGTAAGTAAAATTCTAACATGGCATTTGTCCTAACAAATCCTCATAAATATGAAATACCATGCAATTATGATATCTATACACATTGTATCCTTGATTAGTGACCCATAGAATCTCAGTTTTAGGACATTTGTTTTATTTACCTCTTTGATTTTGAATTCACACACAATTGTTCAAGATTTTTTTGCGGCGTGATATTTTATTATGCACACACAGTATGTAGTGAGAAAAACAGGCTAGTGAGAACATCAATTACCTTAAATAGGATGATTTATTTGTATAAAACATTCAAAGATTCTCTCTTGTAGCTACTTTGGAACGTGTAATTCATTATTATTGGTTATAAAACATAGGAGCATATCATGTCTGTATAGTTACCCAACGATGAGTCTCTTCATCCTTTCCTTCCCCTCAAGCCTGTGACAAACACTGTTACACTTTGTCCTTCTTTCAGGTTGACATTTGCAACATTCCACACACAAGAGCAGTCATGTAATATTTGTTCTTCTCCACCTACTTATCTTACTTAACATAGTGTCCTCCATGGTTCACCCACACTTTCACCAGTGATAGGATTTCATTCTGCTTCTTACATCTGATCAGTATTTGTATATGTAGGCTTGAGTATTTTTAAAGATTTATTTATTAGATATTTGTGGATATGTATGTGTGTGAAAATGGCAGTACCTCGGAGGTCATCAGAGGGCATGGGGCTGGAGTTAAAAGTGTTTGTGAGCCACCTGAAGGAGATGCTTGCAGTCCTCTTCAAGAGCACTAAGAAATCTTAACAGCTGTACCTTGCTTCCAGCTTCCACTCCCCCAGGAATATTTTCAATAAGCTGCATATTATGATTCTCAGCGTGAGTGGGAAAAGTAAAGCATGCTTTCTCTCTTGAGAACCCTTGAGCATTTCATCCAATTACGAATCTATAGAATCACTAATGTCCAACAGAAACCAAAGTAGGTGCTAACTGTTGGTAATTCCCCACTACAGAATCAACTCTGCATGTTGTCTAAAAGAATTCATGCTTGGCAGTACCAAACTCCTTCAATACTGCCAGTACCTAGAAAGTACTTTGTAAAGAATAAAGACAAAAGCATCCAGTACTCCAAAATATTGTGGAGAAATGATATATCTACTTGTAATTAACTTGAACAAAATGTGACATTGGTTTGGTTACTCACTATTTGTTGTGGTATTATTTTTCGTAGGTCCTTCCATTCTTTACACAATTTATTTTTTGCAAATTTTAATTATTTTATTTTATGCTTTCTCTATTTTCTTGCCCATGATATTCTTTTAAGACTGCAAATTGACCCCTAAACATTCCAACATGGGTATGAGAGGGGCTCATCACTTTAATGATAATAATGGATAATAGCTGTTAGGCAGGCAGCAGGATGACATTGTCTTCAATGGCTTACTCATTGATAAGTTGTCCATACTATAGTAAATAACTCCAGTCACCTCAATTAAACTCCATGGTGGGGGAGGGCAACTAGTTAGGAAGAAGGGAATAAGATAGGATAATAGGATGAATACAATTAAAACAGTTGTACATATATGTCAAATTGTTAAATAGTAAAGAAAAAGAGTCTGGAGAAATGGCTCAGCTCTTAATAGCACTTGCTGCTTAGCGGGAGTTGAGGAAGCCCTGAGTGAGTGAAACCATGAGGAAACGTGGATTTTGACAGTCAATGATTGTGGAGGATTCTGAAACCAATTGGCCCATGGTAAACTGGCAGAGCTACTGCCCAGGTGGGCCAGGCTCAAGAGGATTAGCAAAGGTTTCCTATGGAGTCTGAGTCTGAGTGTTCCTGCAGGACTGATCAGTGTGTGCACAGTAGCAAATGCAGTTTCATCCCCACAGGTGTTTACAACCTGAGATCTGGTGCCTGTAAGGACCCCCTACAGAGACTAGCTAATCCATTCCTGGCCTGTATCCAATAAAGACTCTGAGATCCTCGTTCCTACAGGAGTCATAGCGGTAGCATCAGGGAACAGCACGTGAATCCAGCTTCACTGCACCTGTGTCTGTGCATTTGAGGTTTCTTCATTGCCTGGCTACCACTAGCTAGGTGCCAGGACCCAATGCCCTTTGCGTTGAAGCAGCTGCTGGAATAGAGGACCTCAGTTAGGTCTCCAGCTCTGTGCTCGCTAAGTTTTTTATTATTATTATTATTTTTTAATTTTATACTTTAATTTAATTTTACGTATCAGCCACGGATTCCCCTGTCCTCCCTCCTCCCATGCTTCCAGCCCTCCCCCCAAGCCACTCCCCATTCCCATCTCCTCCAGGGCAAGGACTCCCCTGGGGATTCAGCTCAGCCTGGTAGATTCAGTTGAGGCAGGTCCAGTCCCCTCCTCGCTTCACCCAGGCTGAGCAGTGTCCCAGCATAGGCTCCAGGCTCCAAAAAGCCAGCTCATGCACTAAGGACAGGTCTCGGTCCCACTGCCTGGGGTCCTCCCAAACAGTTCAAGCTAATCAACTGTTTCACTTATCCAGAGGGCCTGATCCAGTTGGGGGCTCCTCATCTATTGGTTCATACATAGTTCATGTGTTTTCACTAGTTTGGCTATTTGTCCCTGTGATTTTTCCAATCTTAGTCTCAACATCTCTCGCTCATACAATCCCTCCTCTTTCTCGCCGATTGGACTCCCGGAGCTCTACCTCGGGCCTGGCCTTGAATCTCTGCATCTGCTTCCATCAGTCATTGGATGAGAGTTATACCATGACAGTTAGAGTGTTTGGCCATCCGATCACCAGAGTAGGTCATTTCGGGCTTTCTCTCGACCATTGCCAGTAGTCTATTGTGGAGGTATCTTTGTGGATTTCTGTGGACCTCTCTAGCGCTTTGCTTCTTCCTATTCCCATGGGGGTCTTTATTTATCATGGTCTCTCTTTCCTTGTTCTCCCTCTCTGTTCTTGATCCAGCTGGGATCTCCCGCTCCCCTAAGCTCTCTTTCCCCCGGCTTGCTAAGTTTTATGTCAACTTGACACAAGCTAGTGTTACTGGAGAGGAGGGAGCCTCTGTAGAGAAAGTGCCTTAATAAAATCAGGCTATAAGCAGGCCTGTAGGGTATTTCCTTAATTAGTAACTGATGTGGGAGGGTCCAGCACATTGTGCAGGGGGCACCTCTGGGTAGGTGGTCCTGGGTTCTATAAGAAAGCAGACTGAGCAAGGCATTTGGAGGAAGCCTGTAAGGAGCTCCCCTCCATGGCCTCTGCATCAGCTCCTGCCTCCAGGTTCCTGCCCTGCTTGAGTTCTTGTCCTGACTTCATTTGACGATAAACAATGCTGTGGAAGTATAAAACAAATAAATCCTTGTTTTAGGCATAGTGTTTCATCACAGCAATAGAAAACTTCACTACAACAAGAGCTCATGTAAGATGGCTCACAAAAGCCTATAACTTTTACTCTGAGGGATCTGATGTTCTTTTCGGGCCTCCAGGAGCACCTGCATGTATGTGAGCTCTGCCGCCACCCCCCTACACACCTCCACCTATAAATAAAATAAATCTTTAGAAATAAAGAAAAAAATAGAGAATTGAAGAAAGAGTAAATGCAGACAAGGGATGTTTTTAAAAGGGCACATTCTGTACATATAGAGAAAGGAACAAGGATAGAGTTGAAAGAATCATCTAAAAATTGTAGTGGAGAGCCTAGCATAGCAGCACATGCCTTTAACCCCAGCAATAGAAGGCAGAGGCAAGTATATATCAAGGCCAGTTTGGTGTACATACGAGATCCAAGCCAGCCAGGGCTGCATAGTGAGACATATAGCAAAAAAAAAATTTCAATGAAGAAACTCCTTTAAAAAATATTACTTTTATCTGGTTAGTTATTTGTTTGTGTTTTGCTCCATGACATGATTATTAAGGTCAGAAGACATCTTCCAAGACTTGGACCTTTCTTACCATGTAGCATCTGAGGTTCCATCTCACGTCATCAGGCTCAATGCCAGGCAACTTTTCCTGCTGAGCTACCTAAGAAACCATTTAAAGCACTAGAGAAAGGAAACACCAACCTAGAAATACCCATTTACTAGAAACAATGTTCTGTCTGTCAGTCCCATCAAGTTGGTTATTTGTCTAGGTCTTCTGTTTTACCACAACATATTCTGTTGACCCATTAGCCACAGATGAATATTTAACAAAACACACAACTAAAACAATGTGAAAAATAGCAATTTCCTTAACATTACTACAGAATAAAACACGTGTTTTCATTTTTAAATTTTGTTTGATTTTTTCTATAGGCCTCACCTTTGTATATTAAACATGGATTGGATCTTCATTCAACCAGATTCATTCTATAGGAAACTTCTATAGGAAGAAGTCATCACAAAATTTATACCTTATTTATCATTTTAATACAGTTGAGAATAATTTAAAAAATAGTAACATGGGTAGGTAGTTCTATTAAACAATTAAGGGAAAACTTGAAATACAGAATTCTCTGAGAATTTATACAGTGAAAATGTACTGATAGACTGCTCTCATGTCAATGTTTAATACATCAAATTAATGTTTTATCATCATCTTGAATTTTTAATGAGATACCTTGTTTTTACAAATATACTTATACTTTATCATTTAAGTTCATTATTATCATTGCACTTTTGAATATTCACTTGTACTTCAAGCTGTACTCAAACACATGTAGCCAAGGATGACCTTCAACTTCTGATCTTCCTGCCTTCAGAATTACAGGCATGCAATACCATACCTAGTTTGCGCAATGTTGGCAGTGGAACCAGGATTTTGTGCATGCTAGGCAAGCATTCTACCAACTGAACCACACCTTCAGTTGTCTTTGAGCATTATTTCATTAGTAGGAATTGCTTCCAATCAAGTTCAACCATTTCTCTTTTATTCTCTTAGGAAACATTGAGGATTTTCTTCCTTTCTTTATAATACCTAAATGTAGTAGAATAAAAGTAGCCTATGATGTTCATATAAAGAATGGACAGCATCTTAACATGTAGAGAACTGTGTTCTAAGAATAGAATAGAGTAGAAAAGTGAAGACTTAGCTCGATAAGGACAGAATCTCAGATTAGAGTCTCTGAAATCGAGACACCTAATAATAACACAGAGAGACAGGGGAGTTCCTGGCCATTCCACACCCATGAATATCATCGACCAGCAGTTGATATTTCTAATTCTTCAAGCACTCTGTCTAATTCAAACTGACCACTGCACCCATTCTGTGTTTTCTTTCATCCTTTTTTGAAACTCTTCTATTGTCTGCTCTGTCTGCAGCTCATTTGGTGCCTGAAAATAGTATAATAAATAATAAAATAATAATAAATAAAATAATAAATAAAATAATAAATAAATAAAATAGTATAATCCTCCATGTTGTGTTTATCACTCAGCTCCACAACTATGTGGCTCTTGGGTTATTTCTCAGTTTTAAAATTTATTTTTGTGTATTTCTTAGCCATTCTACGAAGGACAGAAAACTGTGAACATGTTTTATGCTGTGGGGCTGCTCATTATTTTTTATAGTGTCATTGTCTACAATGTATCATGTGTCTATACTTGAGTGTCCCTGGTAACCAATCAACATCAAACTTCTCTTTTCTTGATTTCATATTTCTCAGCTACATGGCTCCAGCATGTCTCCCATTGGCCAAACCAAGTAAGGCAGGTACCTTTCCCAATCTGACTTATCAGTCAGTTCTCTCTGGTGTCTCTCCTTACTGTATTTGACTGTATTAGTCCCTTCCACTGATATTGTCGTGGTTCAAGCCACTGTTACCCTTAGCTTAGCTAACAAGGACCTTCGACTCTTACTCTCCCCTAAACTGCCTTTCCAAATCTATTCTGTATCCAGAGTGGTATTTCTAAAATGAATACTTTACTTCTCTCTTGAAATTATCAATGGATTTTTATTTTACTTGTGATATAGCACAAATTTAAGCATATTAACATTAATGGTTTACTCTGGCCACTAGTCACATTGCCTTCTCACACCAAGCAACTCTTTTCATTGCTCTCAATAGACTGTTATACTAAATCACTTCCAACAATTTTTTCCCATTCCATGTAACACACAACATGTAAGCTTCTCAACGTGTACTCTCTGTTTGTGGTATACAATTTCTCTTCACATCATTTTACCCATGATGTTTTTGTAAAAGGCTTCAGTGAGCTCAGGATGTAGTTCAATTGTTATAGTACATTTCTGGCATGCAGGAGCTGTGGATTTGACATAAACTAAGTGAGGGAGCACATGTCTGTCTTCCCAGTAAGTATTTGGAAGATGGAAGCAGGAGGATCAGACGTTCAACATCACCCTCAGCTATCTAGTGAGTTTAAGTCCAGCAGAGACTAGAGGCCCTGACTCTTACAATCTTTCAGACCCCTTTTCCATGACATCTTAAGCATCAAGGTAGTATTGTCGATATATCAATTGTGGCTGGGAACTAACTCCACAATCACTTGCTATTCTCTGATTTTGACCAGTGGAGGTTTTCTGTATTGGTCTCCTGTCTTACTAAGCATGAAAAAATTGTGGAACACTTTATAGAAAGTTAACTCTAGTTTCTATTATAACATAAAATCTTTCTGCTTGCTTTTTCTGTGCAATGAAAATGATACTTGATCTTATGCTCTTAGAGTTAGGAGCAGTGAAGCAGAAAGCTGAAATGATTTTAAACTCTAACATTAGAGAAAGCTGAAGTAAGGCATTAATTTTCTAAATTGTAATTTCTGTTTCTCTGGTGCCAGAAAATAACATCATATTCATTATGTCAAAAGTACTCCATAAGTTCCATCAGAATGTGATTGGTTACCTCCAGAACATTCATGCCACTATTGTAGCAGGGGACATTTCCTTGGACTTCCACAATATTTTTATGCCATATGTGCATTTATACTCACACACATGAACACCCATACAAACACATATCATACACAGACATACACATACACACATACAGAGAGAGAGAGAGAGAGAGAGAGAGAGAGAGAGAGAGAGAAGGAAAAATGAAGCAAAAAACATTATATTAAATGAAATACTCAGATATAAAGACCAAGAAAAGCATGTAAACTTTTAGGGAGTTAAATTCTTTCTTCAGAGTTCATTAGTTTCACATTAAACCTCCAAAATCAAATGGGTATTTGACAAACCGTGCCTCTGGCAGTTGTCCAAGAGTGGTTTGAAAGTAATTCATTCCAATTGCTGGTTGAACTGTTGCAATATCCATCATTCATATTTCCAAGATTTAATTTAACAAATTTACATTAGAAGAAAACAACTGGAATAATTTATGTGCTACCCAATCTTAGAACAAAAATTTAAATGTATCTTTTAGTCAAGCTACTGTACCAGGGAATTTTTCATAATTCTATATTTAAATATTTTAAATGTCTATGTGGTGTTCATGCCTGCCTTTAATCGCAGCACTCAGGAGGCAGAGGCAGGTGGATTTCTGTGAGTTCAAAGCAAGCCTGGTCTGCAGAGTGAATTACAGTTCAGCCAGGACTACACAGAGAAACCCTGTCTTGAAAAAATTATTTTAAGTGTTTCACTGCCACAAACATTAGCTATTGCTAGGCATTTTCTACACACACACATATATGATATCTATCTATCTATCTATTTATCTATATACACTCACAGATATATATGTATGTGAGATATATATATATATATATATATATATATATGTTTATAGATAGAGGTATTGATAGAGTATATGTGTTTTTCTACATATATATTTAGCAAATATGTATACATGTATCAAAATATCTAGTGTTTCAGAGTAACTTATGAAGTATGCAAAATAGAAATTATAAAGAACATAATAAATAGTACTCTGATACCAGCTTGATAAATAATATATTTTCAAAGGCCAAATATACTTTGTTTCTTACTTCCAGAACATCTCTGGCAGAAATAAACTTGTTTTGATATTTTCTTTTGCTTTCAGAAAATATGCTGATTATGGCAAAGAACAAAATAGCCAGGAAGCAAAGAAGTGGTAAATTATTCACATCATGACTTTGAAGAGATCTACTTTATAGATAAAGATTTAATAGAGAATTTGACAATAGGAGTACATCAAAACCATTAAATTCAGGACTTGGAGAGAGCTTTTGCGGTCACTTGGGACAATTCTCCCAAGGGACACTATAATTCCAGCATTTCTTATAAGAATGTCATGTAGCCATGCTTCCCAGTATGCTATAGGCTTGGGTTTGTATGGAAGTTTTGAGTAGGACTGTACACGAGTCTGTGCTCTCTCTGGTTTATTAACAAAGCATTAAATAAGGAGAGTGGACTCTGACAGAGCTAGGAATGTTTGGTGTCTTCACAGTGAAACAATTTTTTTTCATCTTTATGTGCTCAGTAAACATCCCCTTTTGTCCACTGAGTACTCCGTGGACAAAACTCTTGGTCCGCCAGGTTCTGTGTGAAACATCCTCCATAACGAGTACTTGACAACTTTCTAGAATTTTCAGTTTGAGCACCTGGTTATCAGCCTTGCTCCCCTAGCCATAGCTTTCATCCTGTAAGCAAGACTGGATGGGAACGCACAGTGGTAAGAAACATATTCCCTGAAGATTCTTAGTTGCTTCTGCTTTGTTATTGGCCCTTGCTTTGAACCACTGAAGGAAGCATAGTTTTAGCTACTTTCCACAAGACTGCGATGCAGTACCTCACAAAAGCCTCTTAAGAGAGCAGGAAGTTATACAGGCTCGTAATGCACTTGGACACAGTCCATTATGGAGGGAAGACACGGCAGTAGGAGTCTGAGGAGACTGGTGTCACTGCTTCCATGTCAGGAAACAGAATGTGAACAAGACTTTGGGACCTATTATAGAACCCCAAAGCCCTTGCCCTTTTCATGAGACCCCCTTCCTCTTCTAAGTCTCCACCTAGGTTCCACAGTATCCAAAAACAGCACTACCAGTTTGGACCAAGTGTTGAAGCGGTCAGTTTTATGGGGACCTTTCATATCCACAACAAAACAAGTACATTTTAAATGTCCAGATCCTTTCCCTGTTTTCTTTTAAGTCTGAACTAACACAGAAAAGCCACCTCTTTTTCAAGATAACTCTTTAAATTTCTGAATAAATTACCTTCTCCACAACAGTTTCCAGGCACGGCTGGCATCTCCAGGTCCCACAACACAATTTCCCTTTCCATTGTGTTCACCAGAAAGAATTTTCCCCAGTGTGTCATTGCCAGTTATGGAATCCAGCTTTCCTGGTAAAGTCATTAGAGACCTAATCAGCCTCCCAGAATATCACATCTTTGCTAGGATTTACCAATATGAATTTCAGAAATCCTGTACTCATGGTAGTTACTGACATATTTGTTTGAGGTTTTCTTCTTAACTTTACAGTGGTCTAAAAGTACATTTATTCAGTAGAAATAATATTTTGAAATTTTAATTTTTATCTTTTACTGAGCTAGCAATATGTAGTATAAGACCTTCTGACTGTGCAGGGAGAAAAATAATTGTCTATTATTTACCTATCCCCTATTTATCTCTATCACCTATATATCTGTTCTTCATCTATTAGTCTATCACCTATCATCTATCTTTTATTTAGTATCTACCTAGTTTTCTTTCCTTTATCATCTATCTTTCTGTCATCTATCCTATCATCTCTACATCTATCTATCAATCAATCTATCTATCTATCATCATCACTTGTCTATCATCAATCTATCACATATCTCCATGTGTTGTCCACGTAAGTTATGCATTTGGCTATTAAATCAAGTTTCTGCTTTAAATTCTCTGTCCCTTCTTATTTTGAATCTAGTATCAAATAAATGAAAATATCCTAATGACCCTTCCACTCAAAGACTGGAAGGCTCTTTGCATGTTGTGTCATCTTATCTGTGTGTATTTTGATGCTATGTTTTTTGCTGTATTTTAAATATATAAGACATTGTTATTGTCCTTTCATAAATATGAAATACTTTTAGTCTGTCCTAGCCATATTTTTTGCCTTCCAATAGTACAAAAAGGTTCTTTGGTGCTGAAACAAGGCTTCTTTTGTGATAAAATTTGCACAATATGCTTTTTCTACTATTTTACTTTCACACTTTCTCACTTTCATACAACATTGAAATAGGTTTGAAATCGTTGTTAATTCAGTGTCTTTCATCTTTCTGTGAGTTTTATTTTGGGCAAGAGGACTTCTGATCTATAATAACATGTAGGTTATTTAACAGTCTTCTTCCTGGGGCATTTTGTATTTTCTTTCTTATGATTAATTTATTTTGTTTTTCCTGGACTCAGTCCTTTTACTCAAGTGTTTCTACTATGAACGTTTTTGTCATTATATAATGCACTAAACAATTGCATATACAATATTTAAATGCACATAAAATATGAATATTTATTTGTGACATTAAAGAGATATATTGTCTATTTAAAAAATAACTGGAACATATGTTTTTCCTCTGTACTTTCCCTGTTCCATTCTTACCAGTCAATGTTCATGTTGGAACTTTCTGGTTTCCTCTTAATATAATATTTTTCAGTGTTTCTGGATCAGGTCACATAGTTATGTCACATATTTTTTATTATAAATTCAAAAAAAACATTCATTTTTGAGCTCATCAATTAACTTTGTAGCTCTATTTATTCCTTGGTTCAGCCTCTTAATTAAGCATCCATATTATCTGTTTATGATTGGAAGTTAAGAGTTCAAATCAAACACTTAAACAGTAGTGGCTTGTTATACATCAGGAAGAGAGACATAAGTTGAGGTCAGTCTGTACTGATAACTAGCCTGGTAAAGAACCAGGATGCTGTAGCCTTCCTAGTATCCAGGGCTCCTCTTGAGACGTATCTACACTACCGACTTTAACAAAAGCATCTGAAAATGTAAGTTCAGTTCTCTAGATTTGTTTCTTCGTATTACTTTTAAATTTCTGTTTTAGGGGTAATTTCTGATTTAACAATTCCTCTAATGCCTAGTACAAAAGGCATTCATATTCTCTGTGTTCATTTTAAAGGTTTGTATGTGTGTTTTTGTGTCTGTGAGGATCTGTGTCAGTGAGTGTATATGTAAATGTGTGCCTGATAGTGTATGAGTGTGTGTGATAAGCTTGTGTTTCTAGTGACTGTGCTCTGTCACCCTAACACACACTCTTCTCCTCTTTTTTTCCCTCTCATTCTAATTTCTCTGGCCTTTTCTTCTTTCAAGTAATTTTGAAACATAACAAAGTAAAATTATGAGATTAATTTATTCCTTTGGACCAATTTCTACTTCACTTTAATTAATTTTACATTTTTTTGCTTTTAGTTTTCATTGAAATATATATGTGAAAAGTCTCCAAATAACCCAAGTGTGGCAGTGCACACCTTTAATTGAGACCTTCCTGGTCTATGTAGCAAGTTTTAGGCCAGTCAATGCTATATGATGAGATCCTGTATCCAAAAATAAAAAGTTCCAAAATTAATTGAATTAGTAACACTTGAGTTTGTTTGATGGTTAATCTTTTTATCTTAATGCAGGTTAATTTTTGCATTTTCATTTCTATGCATTTCATTCTGTTATTCTTGAATCAGAGCAATAACTTAATTAAAATGGTCCATTATAAACAATAAAGTATTCAGATTTACTTTTAATGTAAATGATGTGTCATGACAGGTGGCATGATTATTTCCTATGATAAAACTGTATATGTGAATATTATAAAGCAGAAACTATGTACAGTAATGTGATATAATATTGATATCACACCCAAGAATTCATTATGTAGAGATATCTCAATTATAGAAAGCTTGTCATAACATATAACACCCAGAGATCGATGTCTACCAGTGCCAAGAGCAACAACAACAAAAAAGGCATAAATAAATGAGAGCTCACTAATATTATAAATAATATAACATATAAATGTATGATTAGGTGTTGAGGAGATGTTGAGAGTATAAAACGCTCACAGCTCAAGTGTGAGGATGGGACTTGGCATCCACAGATCCCATGGAAAATATTGGCAGACATGGCAGCCTACTGTAATCCTAGAACTTAGAGACAGGGAAACTGGCTAGCTAGTCTAGCCAGAAATGATGAGTTCTGGATTAAGTAAGAGGCCTTGCCTTAATAAATAAAGTGGAGAGTGATCAAGAAAGGCATCCAAAGTCAACTTAAAGCTTTAATATGCAACTGTACATGCATGAGTCCACATATATTTGAAGATACAGACATACATATATAACACACACATACACTGTATAATTATATGCATAATTATTTTTCCAGTGTGTTGTGAACTATTGGCTTCCTGGGATCAAATATCAGGTTGAATTTTGTTGCCCAGGAACCTGCAGAAGTGCATAAGTTACATATGGATATGTTTGCTCTAATTTATTTCTGTGTGTTTATGCATTGCTTCATGAGTAGAGTTATACTCAAGGATATGCAAAATGGCAGGAAGAATCAAATAAGGTACACAAAAAACTGTTTCATTTATTTCAGCATTCTAAATATAGAACCCAAGTGTGCCTCAAGAATCTAATGTCCATACAAAATCACAAATGATTTAAAATGAAATTTATCAACATTTTAAAAATATTTATTTTACTTTTTTTTAAATTATGAGTATATCTTTGTAGATGGAGTGTGCATGTGATTTGTAGGTACCTACAGAGGCTAGAGGACGGTATCAGAAAACTTTAGAAATGGTGTGGTGGTTTGAATAAGAATGACCCCACATAGGCTCATCTACTTGAATGTTTAGTCGTCATGGAGTGGCACTCCTTGAGAAGGATTGTGTGGCCTTGTTCGAGTAGGTATGGCCTTGTTGGAGGAATTGTGTCATTGGAGGTGGGCTTTGAAAAGCCCAAGCTAGGCCAGTGTTGTTGTCTTCCAGCTGTCCGTAGATCTGGATGTAGAACTCTCAACTACCTCTCTGGCACCATGTCTACCTGACTGCTGCTATACTCCCAGCCATGATGATAATGGACTAAACCTCTGAAACTATAAGCAAGCCCCAGTTAAATGTTTTCTCTTATAAAAGTTGCCTTGGCTGTGCTGTCTCTTCACAGTAATAAAATACATGGAGTTCATCAAATTATGAGCAGCCCAGCATGAATTCTGTGAACTAAACTCAGGCGCTCTACAGAAGCAGTCCACATTCTTAACTGCTGAGATGCCTCTCCAGCCCATACATTTTCATATTAACACTTATCCAACCAGGTGGCAGTGGCTCATGCCTTTAATCCCAGCACTCAGGAGGCAGACAGGTGGTTCTCTGAGTTAGAAGCCAGTCTGTTCTCCAAAGTGAGTTCCAGGACAGCCATGGCTACACAGAGAAACCCTGTCTTGAAAACAACAAAAAACAAACAAACAAACAAAAACTTACCCTCAACTTTAAGCAAAAAGTAACAACAAAATGTTAGAGTAACATACAACACTTGGCCAGTGATTCTGAATGATCACCCCCATTCCTAATTAGCTGAGACCTGCTCAGTGGCCTATTGTCCATTTGCACCATAATGATGAATAAGGGGAAATTAATAATAACAAAATGTTATGTTTCCTAGCTTTATTGTGTTATGATGAAAAAATTTTAAAAAATATTCACGTTTACAGCTAGGAATATAGATCAGTAGAGAGGATGTGCCTAGCATGCACAATGCACACTGTGATATATATTTTATATTTTGTTTTATTTTATATATACAGAGAGAAAGACAGGATCTCATGTATCCAGGGCTGACCTGTAGCATACTATGTAGCTCGGGATGATCTTCTGGTCTTGTAGATTGCAGGAGTACACCACTGTACCCAGTTTCTGTGGTGTTGGGGATTAAACCCCAGGCTTAGTATATAATATAGCAACATCTATGAAAGGAAGCACACACTGTGCTCCACTATGATATTTTGATAAACAATCATACTATGAAATGATTGTTACAATCAATGAAATAAACATGTCCCTCACCTCACAGGGTTCCTTTTTTTTCTGGATATCTGTTGACAACTCTCTTGTGTTAGCTAAGTCTGAGCATTTAACAATCTTACTTATTACAGTTACTCTCGCACCTCTTCCTTACACACAATTGTCACTTTCTGCCCTTGGATCAACAGCTCCCAGTCTCCTCCACCTCCAGGATCTTGGTCTCAGTCACTCTCTCCTCTTCTGTGAGCACAGCCCTGTCAGGTTGTGTAGTAGAATGAACCATGCAGTATTTATCTTACTATGTCCATCTTATTTATTTTAGGTATCTGCCTGTTTCATTCGTGACATTTTAAATAATAGTGTTTCTTACCAGAAAAAAGATATTTCATGGTGTGTGTGTGTGTGTGTGTGTGTGTGTGTGTGTGTGTGTGTGTGTGATGTGTGTTCCTCCATTGATATTCAGGTAGATTGCAAATCTTGGCTGTTTGTAGAAAACAGTGTTACAGTGAACAAGAGACTGAGATTATACCTCAACATTTTATATCCATTATCTATATGCCTCCCAAAGGAAGTTTTCTGTCACATGGTAGTTCAATTTTTAACTTTTTGAAGAACCCACATACTGTTGTCCTTCATGGGTGTGTTAATCTAAATTCCAATCAGTAGCATGTGATTGTACCCCTTACTTTATGTTCTTACCAGCACATGTTAATGTTTGCTCTTCCTGTAGAGTGTGTGTGTGTGTGTGTGTGTGTGTGTGTGTGTGTGTGTGTGTGTTTTGTGTGTGTGTGATACCTATATATGTAGGTATTTTTGAAAGTGTATTGCATGCATATGGAGGAGGCTAACATCAGATGTCATCCTGCATCACTCTCCACCTTGGTTCTGAGATTGAAGTCCTCTCTGAATCTCTACCTCACCGTTCTGACTGTATTGGCTAGCTGTCAAACATCTGGGGTCCTCCTGTCTCTGCTTCCCCAGATCTTGGGCTATAGATAAATGCTGCTTTGTGTATGGCCTCTGCAGATCTGAATTCAGGTCCTCATGCTTTCAAGGCAATCACTTTGCTCATGGAGCCATCTCCCAAGATCCCCCACTTGTCCTTTTAAAAGTGTACGTTCTTATGCACATGAGATAATGGCTCCTGGTTTTGGTTTGCCTTCCCTGATGATTCTTATCTGAGTATTTTCTCAGCTAACTGCTATCCATTTGTATGCCTATGCTTACTTAAATTTGGATACTTTATAAATATATGAACTATATTTTAGTTTATATTTTACTAAACTTTGACTTATTTAGTGTGAGCATGTATGTGTGTGTGTGTGTGTGTGTGTGTGTGTGTGTGTGTATGTGTGTGTGTAAAAACCAGCATGTGAATGTCATGGTGCACAAATGGGGGTCAGAGGACAACTTTTAGGAGTCATTTCTCTCCTTCTACTATGTGGGTCTTGGGGACATGTGTGTTAACACCTTTGCATATTTTAGTTATTTCCTTCTTTTTATCAAATTGATTTCCACTATATTCATATACACACTTATATATATGAAGCATACATCACATGTCTACTTTGCAAATAAGTCATTTCCTTCTACATGCCTCCTCTTCAGTGAAATTGTTGCTTTTGCTGTGTGGAAAACATTCTGTTTAATATAGTTATTTTAGTCTATTTTTTCTCTGTGTGTATAATTTAAGAGTAATCAAGGGCTAGAGAGATGGTTCAACAGTTAAGGGGACCTAATTTCGGTCATAGTAAGTGACACATTAAGTGACTCAAATGCCTATAATTCCAGCGCAGGACATCTGATGCCTTCTTCTGGCTTCCATGTGCACTGCATGCATATGTGTATACACACTGACACATACATATAACAAAAGATAGAACAGATCTTCTAGAGAAAGACAGATGTTCATCTTCAGCACGGTGCTATTTTTGAGTGGTGTATCCTTCAGAAAGGGTGACCTGCTAGGATGTCTGCAGGTCACTGGAGTATGTGCCAATGGCCAGGGTTTTGTGAACTTGGTCTTCCTCTCTATGCATGTTGACATGAAATTGAAGGCTTACTCCACCACATACTCCTTTCCATGATACACTGTCTCACCTCAGGCCCCAAACCCATAGAGCTAACCAACTAAAGATAGAAGCCACCAGGAACCAGGCTAGCCTTTTTTTCTCCTTAGAAGATTGAGAATCTCTTGTATTTGTTCTAGTGACAGAGAGCTAAGTAGCCAAATCCTGACAGGTAGCCTCTATTATTTATTTGGCGATAAATACACACACACACACACACACACACACACACACACACACACACGTGCGCACACACACACACTCACACATTAAATAAGTCAAAGTTTAATAAAATATAAAATAAAATATAGTTCATATGTTTATAAAGTATCCAGATTTAAGTAAGATTGATTTGAAATTAACCAGGAATGTTAGATTTTTATTATTGCAGTATGTTAGGTTAAAGTGTGTGTGCTCTAAAATAAACAGAATGAAACCCACAAGTTCATGAAAGTCTAATGAGAAACATACTGTGTGGTGATCCACTTCATGCAGACATGACATTGCGCATCTCTTTGTGTTGTGGACTTTACTGTCAGCTATGCAAATGCCAGCCATTATTTCTTGACATCCTGAGATCCCTAAATAATACAAAGAAGCAGGTTCTATATTTCACTTGATTAAAATATTGTTATATGTTTTAGAGGAAACCTAAGAGAATTAAAGCCTATTATTGTGTTTGATCAAGTTTCAGAATAAACCTCTGTAGAGAATTAATAAGCAGAACCTCAAGCTTACTCTTTGAAAAAGGTGATAGATTATCTAGCACTATGTCAAGACACATAAGCTAATTTACATATGATAGATTACAACAAAAAGAAAAAATACCTGCTTTATGTTTTGTTCACAAGTTCAAATGATGGGGTTAAGTCATTATTGATTCAACATATTTATTAGCATGATAATCACTGGTTTCCATAGAACTGGCCATCTGATAGTTAAAAAGTCGTGATCATAAGAAAAGAAAAACAACCATTATTTACAGCACTTGAGTTCTTTTTAGTCTAAGAATAATGACTATAAAAAATAAACATAGACATACTAATTTGCTAATTAAATGTTTTCAAATTGGTAATTGTTGGAATCTACTGATTAGTTCTCTTTGTCTTCCTGAGTTCTAAACAAAAACCAAGTGCATTATGTAACTTAGATACAGCTTTCTCAAATTAATTTATCACTGAACTTAAGCCTTTATCTAATAAAAGTATTTATTTGGCTTCAGGCATGAAATTCTCACATAGTCAAAAACAATTCTGCCACATCAATGCCAACAATCTTTTAAGTATTTTGAAAATTAATATTTATGAAAGACAAAAGGTTGCTTTTCTATTAAATGTTAAATGTCTATCCTTTCCATGATACACTGTCTCACCTCAGGCCCCAAACCCATAGAGCTAACCAACTAAAGATAGAAGCCACCAGGAACAAGGATAGCCTTTTTTTCTCCTTAGAAGATTGAGAATCTCTTGTATTTGTTCTAGTGACAGCGAGCTAAGTAGCCAAATCCTGACATTTATTAAATTAAATTTATTAAATTTAATAAATTAAATGTCTATTTTCTATTCATAAATAGAAAATGATTAGTGAATCAATATTTATGTCATTGTCTACTTGCCAATTAAATTCTACCTTAGGAACTTATAAATGGCCTTACTCATCAAAGACTTGGTGACACAAGACTCTTTATTTCACTGCTTTTGAAAAATCTTTGCCTCTGCCTAATTTCTCCACTGTGTTCAGCCTGAAGAACGTTTATATATCCTGTGTTCTACCCACGTTCTCCTTTGATTTCTTCTTCCTCCTCATCCTTCCTTAATTTAGTGCTAAGTAGTGAGCTGACAAAAAGGTGTACCTCAGGCATTGTTCCTCAAGGATCCACCAATCTTCTTTTGACTCAGGGTCTCTCACTCTCCCAGAACTTACCAAGTGTCCCAGGCTGGCTGACTGGTGAGCTCCAGGGATCCTCCTGTCTCTTCCTCGCCAGTGCTAGGAGTCTAAGTTCCTGTCAGCACACCTTGTTTTTTCACATGCGTAGCTGTGGCTCAAACCTAGGTCCTTGTGCTTGCAGAGAAAGCACTTCAATAATGGAGCCATCTTCCTAACCTAAAAGCCAGCTGTTGGCTTGAGGTTGAAGCGCAGCACCTTCCGAATACTAGACTGATCTGCTCACTGCATCTCTGCTGAGGTGGCACCTAGGAGCAAGGTTCTCATGGTCTAAGAATTCTGTTAGAACGTCATTCAGAAGTGGAAGGACATTTCTTGCTCTGTGGTCTAGGAACCTTCCGGAAGGCCCCACTTCATTTTTGTCACATAGGCAGAAGATAGGTTCTACAGATTGTTCCATGTCATCAGTGTTATTGAGGCAGGACGAGAGAGAAGAATTTAGAAGGGAAACACCTAGGAAAGATGGCCTACTCCTGCAAATGAGGAAATTGAGCCCAGAGATGAGATAACTACCCTATTTCTGGAAAGGACAGGGAAGATAGAATGAATACCAAAAAAGGAGACATTATGGAATTCAGCAAGGGGCTGAAGGAAGGCTAGAAATGAGCCATGAATTGGAAGTGAAGAAAAGCCCATGGATACCCTCTTTCCCCTCTGTTTCTTTAAAAGCACATACATCACCTGATAGATATCTCAGCCACGGGCTGACCAAAGTGGGTGACAATCAGACTAAGCTAAGCAGACAAGCCACACTGCTATGGGGAACGGTTCTAGAAACGGGTTTTATGATTTAGCATAGATATGTCTTTTCTCTTAAAAGAAACAATCTTGGCTTATATTTTATTCATAGAAGCCATTCTTTACTCTGTTGCCCTGAGTGATTTGGGCTGTTCGTGGATTGGATGAGAGTGTGGTAGCTTTAAATTCACCTGTGCCCTTGAAACAGCAGCATGGAGTGCAGCTGGTATTTCCATCCTTAGCCTGCTAGCCGGCCTTTTCTGAGCCTGTTCTGAGTCCTCTCATAAAATCATGCTCTGGCACTACTGTTGAGTTAAAATTGTTTAAGTGTATACATACATCACAGACAGAATTATGCAGTTAATTCAAGAACAACAAAAGCAAAAGGTATCTCTGCATGAAGATCATTTGGAGAGTGTAAAATTCCCAATTTACCCCGATGAGGAAAGAGAGTGCAGGGATTTAGTAGTGATGAATAGCATGAACATACTAAACAGGAAGTCATATCGTACGTTTTCTTACGGATGCAATAATAATAAGTGTAGCTTTCCTGGTTTTCTCTTCCATTTATGATTATTGTCTGTCCGAAATTTACTATTCTTTTGTATAGCAATTTTAAGACAAAAGGACATATTCACAATGGAGAATGTTAAGTGCTTTCCAAAGTTGTCTTCACACTGGAATCACCTGTTTACCTCTATACCCATAGCTTAGTGAAACCCTTAGCCAATCATCGGAGAAGCTGTCTTTCAGGGGGTGGCAATTAACACAGAGCTGTTTAGCTAGACAAGTGCAAAGAATAAATGACTATGACTTCTCAGCACCAAATGGGACATCTATATAACGCCCCTTGCCTCCAAGACTCAGGGACCGCACATGAACACACACACACACACACACACACACACACACACACACACACACAAACACTCATGCGCGTATTCAACAACTCAGCTCACTGTCCTGAGAATTCAGGAACACAGGAAGTGCTCAGTGCACATGAACTTGGTCCTTGTTTGCTGATGACTTGTGACTGTGCCTACTACGGAGCACAGGCCAACAAGAGTAATTTGGACAAAGACAGACCCCTTTGAAACTTTGACAATGGTCCTTACAGATACAGGAGTCCATTGACACTTTGTACTTTTCATTGAAGGAACGTGTTCATTAAACTCACCTTGGGAGAGAGCTCAATCAGTAAAACCCTTCCCGAGCAAGCATGAGGATCTAAATTAGATCCTTCAGAATCCACATTTAAAAAGCAGGTGTGAGGGTGTGTACCTGTCATCTCAGTGCTATGGAGGCAGAGTCCAGTAGATCTCTAGGGCTAACTGGCCAGCCAGGCTACGTCAGTGAGCTTCAGACCACTAAGAGAACTTGTCTGAGAAAAAGCCAGGGGAAGTGCACTCCATCACAGGGGGTGACTTGTACCACCACTGGCAGTTGGGTGAAAACAGACTTCTTGGGTGAAACGGCTTCTTGCTCATGCTTGCCAGCTGCAGGCAGGAGCCAAAGCCTCCAAATGGCTCTTTAATGAAAGATGCAGTCAGTACAGAAGAACCATCACAGAAGTTCCAGGCTGAGAACTTGGAAAGACGCTTCACCATGTCAGTTTTAAGTGTAGGCCAGAGTCCTCAGATTCTAACCCTCTGAAGTGTTATCACCTATGATTTTGCCAAAATTATCTCTTTCAAAAATACTTTGAAAATATGTTTGCCAGTTGCTGTCTGTAAACTAACATCCAATTTGGGTTTCTGAATCATTCTTGAGCTGCTTATAATCTTAACAGCTTTGAAACCATCTGAAGCTGCCGAGTTTTCTTCATTTTAGGGTTGGGATGAAGAGAAGACAATGTGATTTTTTTTTTTTTAATCTTAGTCAATCCTTTCTACCCCACAATGAGGTAAAAGCAATCTATGTAGTCACCATATTACCTTTGGTAGAGTTATTCAATTCTTATTACTCAGAATCCCTAAGTTGATATGAAACTCTAACAAGTAAAATGGTCCCCTACAATTTCTTCTGTCTGTGACTATTCACATGCATGCAGTATGTGTGTGTGTGGGGAGGGGGGAAGCACATGTGCTCATGAAGGCCATAGGATGACCTTGGGCATTGTTCCTCAGATATTGTCCACCTTTGCTTTTTTTTTTTTTTTTTTTTTTAAGATAGAGTTTCACATAGGGTAGTGGTAGCCTTTAATCCCAGCACTTGGGAGGCAGAGGTAGGCAGATCTTTGTGAGTTCAAGGCCAGCCTGGGCTACAGAGTTCCAGGAAAGGTTCCAAAGCTACACAGAGAAACCCTGTCTCCCCGAAAAAAAAAAGATAGAGTTTCACATCAGACTATAACACAACAAGGAGGAAGTTATTCTGGCTGATGGGTGAGCAGGTGAGTCCCACTGATCTACCTGTCTCCACTTCCCCAGCACTGGGATTACAAGAGCTTATCAACACTTCTGGCTGTTTTGTGTGAGTTCTGGAAATTTTACTCAAATCATCATGCATACAAGGAAAATATTTTACAGTGCACGCTGTATCTCCAGCCCATTATTCTGAATTAGGTCTATGTTGAAAGAGATCAATCTAATTCATTCTGAAGACTAAAGAGTATTCCACACTCAGCTATGCCAGGGGACATTCTTCCCTGTTCCTGCTAATACAAATTTAGTCATTCTGCTTATTTTATAACTATCTGAGAACATTACCACCCTTTTACATGCCTTGTGTTCATGTGTGAAGGCTAGATGTAGGTTGTAAACCTGTTTGTATTTACTAATACTGGTTAAAATGCACCCTGAAGTGGTTTTATAAATATATACTTCCAATGGCTGTAGATGAGAGTACTTGTGTTTCTGTGTTCCATTTTCTTTTTCCTTTTTTTTTCTCCCAACACCTGCTCTTTCCTTTTTTGTGTATGTTTGCTCAGTATTTTTTCTAAGCCCTTCACAGTTAAGTCTTTGTTACCACCATCAGGTGTCATGTTTATACATTATGCCAGCATCTTCTTTTTATGTGAGCAGTTCTTGAACTTTTGGTTACAATGAATGAGCCAAGTATGATGTAAGAAGTGGCCATTCAAATCTAACATATAACTGTGTAATCAAAATTGCATGAATGAAGCCTTTCATATTCTTCATTGACTATGTGCTAGGGAATAGTTCTGGCTCAATAACAACAAAGTGATTGTGCCATTGCTTAAGAGAACATATGAGACTCACTATGAACTTCAAAGAGCACATGCGTACTTTCACTTGTTTGAAGGTTCGTATTGACTGTTAACTTGACAGGCACTGAAACTACCTTGGAGACAAATCTGTAAGCCTGTCTGTGAGAGATTATCTAGTTTAGGTTAGTGGAGGCAGCAAAACCTACCCTAACTGTCTGTGGCATGAGTCCATTAGGTGGGCTCCCAGGCTGTCTTAAAGGACAATGGGAGCTGAGCATCAGCATTCATCTCTCTGCTTTCTAACTCCAGATTCACTGTGACCAGCTGCCTCCCATACCCGCTGCCATGACTCCCCTGCCTTGGTGTACTGCACCTTCGGACTTTAAGCCAAATTAAACCTGTCATCTGTTAGGTGGCTTCTTGTCAGGTATTGTTATCACAGCCATTAGAAAGCTAACTGTTACAACCGAGATTGCATGCATCTCATTTGATAACACTGAAAAACTAGGAAATAAGTCAAATAGCCAAAGAAGACTTCAGCGCCCAGCTTTAATTCTTCTTGACCTCAAATAAATTTACCGTGAGAGAAAAGTACTGACAAGTTTGTCTAATCACCTGATTTAAAATGTGTGCCTCTTTTTTTCAACTTATGAGGCAGATACAAGTGAAAATTCCTGACCAAGCTACACAGCAGCATTTTACCTTGAACATTTTTATTTTTATTTTTAAAACCACACTTTATCTTATGTAAAGCAATACAAGTTACATATTAAATAATGCTATAATAGAATGCTTTATTATGCTTTTAGACAGAAGTAAAAGGGGGAAAATTTCAGATTACAAAATCTCTTTTCCCAAGACATTTTTTTTAAGTCATTCCTGCTAGATGGTTTTTTGGAACATGGTGATTTGGCATCCTAAGACCCTGCAGGGTGGTCTCCTGAATACATCTTGTCCTCTTTCTTTGTTCTGCAATCAGGACTACCCTGACAGACTCATTTACGTTAACATCTTATTGAATTCTTATCTGTTGTTTCAGGACCATACTCCTTGCTACCAGATCTGGTAAACAGAAGCCCCAAACAGTGCCTTGTTTTCCTGCCCATCCTTAACAGTGTAACCTGTGTTAGCCCCCTTTATCATTGCTGTGACCAAATAACTAACAAAAAGAAATTTGAGGGCACTTTCCTGTGGTGTACCTTTGGAGAGGATTTGGTCTGCTATGATAGAGAAGGCATGACTGTGGGAAGCAGAGACTGCCTGCTCACATGTAGGAAGCAGAGAGAGCACAGGATTTGGGACTAGATAAAAAGCCTCCATGACTGCCACCAATGACAGTTTCTCCAGGAGATTCCACCCCCTAAAGTTTCCACAACTTTCCAAAGCAGTGTCAAAATCTTGAAAACAAATATTCAAACACATGGGCCATAGGAAACATTTTTCATTCAAACCACAAGGCTGTCCAGGACAGCTTTGGGGGTAGGTCCTTTTTAGGCTTCTTAGAACATTGCCATTTGTTTTACTAGTCCCCTTAAACAGGGTAAAGCCAAATCATTGTAGAGGTTGTTACACTAACTCTTTAAACAAGGTAAACCAAAATCATTGTAGAGGTTGTTATACTAACCACCTTAAGCAAGGTAAAACCAAAATCATTGTAGAGTTGTTTTTTTTAATTTGTTCTTTGAGAATTTCATACATATTCATATCCCCTCATTTTCTCCTTCTAACAAATTATTCTCCCAATTTCATGTCCTTTTATTAAAAATAACACATTAAGTCCAATTAGCACTACTCATTTGCCCACAGGTATGAGACTATTTTCTAGAAACTGAGCAACTTATCAGTGGCCATCCCAAAAGAAGAATGATTTTCCTTCCCCAGGCAGCCATAAACTGCCAAGGACTCTTTAACTAGAGGCACCAACCTCCCTTACATGAAGGAACAGGATTGGAGCTAAAAGAAAACAAATAAACAAACAAACAAAAACAACACATAAAGGTATCTCTTTAATGTATACTAAGTAGTGTTAAATTATAATGAAACATTTAGGAATATATATGTGACGTTCAAATGAACACCAAATGACTTCACTTTATGCTAGTCAGTATTAAATTAACTCAATATTACATGAAAATGTTAAACATTCCTGAAATAAGCAATAAATGAAAATTACGCTATAATCTTACCAGCACATCATGGTTGGAAATTCATTCTTAAAGGAAAAGATTTAGGCAAATAGTGTAAAAGCTGCTTTAGAGTCAATTATTTTTAAAAGAATTAGAGGAAAATACAGTCACTTCAGTAATTTCATTGTGTGTTTTAAATTAATGAGCAAAGGGAATGTACTAAAGTATTGGCAGGCATAAACAAATTGCTTTTTTTTAATACACAATGCTTATTAAAGTTTACCTAAGCAGAACACCAAATGTTCAACATACCAAGTTAGTGAATAGAAATTTTAGAATTATATTTAAAATTTTTATAGTTAAAATAACTATAAGGAACTAATAGCCCATTAACACCCAGATGTGTAATATACATGCATGATTATTAACTTGAATCAATTAAATAGATATTTAAATTACTTAAAATTGCAGGCTTGGTTAAAAAAAGGTATTTGTTTTCTATATCCATTCCCATAATTTCCATGCTTTCACTCAATAAAAAGCTACATTAACTATTAAAATAACTGAAATTACATAGGTGATCAGTTAAGTTGTCCAAAGAATAATGCCATTACCAATGGACAGAAAATATTTTAGTTTTGTTCCTCTTTCTAATCCTGTTCAAGAGATGCTTATGAGTTACTCAATTAACGGGTAATTCTGATTTAGATTGATTCTCTGAACAAATTAAGGGTATCCAAAACTTTTATTTCTTTAGCAAACAATTTACTAATATATACATTCATTTCATTGAATGCACACAAAGACAAAGATAGGATTAACGTCTGATGTACTGTGCTTGGAAATACCAGACAATTGTCATATCAACCCATACCTTGTGGGTCCTGGATTAAGGGACATGACTTGCCATTAGAAGGGTCACATGGACTGATTCTTACAACTCTAGCACTAATCAGTTAGGTAAGTTGTAGCATGTCAGAAAGGGTAGCTCATATAGACACACTGTAGCAGACAGTAGCCACAGTGTACTCAGGAGACCATAGTTCTCCATGAAAGCTATGTGGTGAGCATAAATAACTGTGATTGTTGAATACTTGATCTCTGGTTTAGGAATGATTGGATGGCATGGCCTTATTAAAAGAGGTACCACTGGGGATGAGCTTTAAAGTTTAAAAAGCTCATACCATTCCCAGATAGCTTCCTCTGTCTCATGCTGGTGGATCTGATGTGAGCTCTAAGCTACTGTTTGAGTGTCATGCTTGCCTTCTGCCATGCTCTCTGTCACTATGATCGTAGATTAATCTTCTGAAACAGTAAGCCCCTAGTAGACTCTTTCTCTATAATTTGCTTTGGTCAGAATTCTTATCACAACAATAAAAAAAAATAACTTAGACAAAAGTTTCCCCGAGGATGTGGGCTATTGCTGTGATAGACCTGACCTGGTTGATTTTTTCAAGGGATGTGAAGACTTTGGTACTTTGGACTAGAAAAGTGGTTAAATAGTGCAAGCAGGGCTTAATGGACCATTCTAGTAGGAACTTGGAAGACAATAGTGCCAAGAGCAATGAAGACTATGAAGGACCAGTACAACTGGTTTAGAAGCAACTCGTCTACAGTCTACTCTTAATGATATTTTGGGGAAAAAAATTGCATTAATTTCACTGGCAGAGGAAATTACAAGACAGCTTGATACTGATTCTGTTTTAAGGTTATTAGTGATCCCTCTTATGCAGGTATACAATGAGACAAATAGAAATACAAAGTATACTTTTTTGAGAGGGGGAAAAAAGCACCAAGAAATTTAATGATTGAACCAAGCTTGTGCCATTGAACCAAGTTAGTGCCAAAGGAGATAAGAAGCTTGGTGTGAAATGGAATAAAGGGAGTAGAGCCCTGGAGGAAGGACCTCACTTGGCTAATCCCACAGTTTGTGAAAGAAAAAAGCCTAAAGAATATTCTGGCCTAAAAAGCAACAACAAATTGAAGTTTATGCAAACGTAGTTTAAGGAAATAGATATGCTCCATCTAAGGGTGAAGCCAAATTTCAGAGTCTTGAAAGATACAGAACTATTCCTGGTTGTACAACATTTCTCATCAGTTAGGGAAAGCCACTGAGATCAGTCATGTGCCATGGAAGGGTCCCTGCATGAATGTCCCTGAGAGACCTTTGCTTGAAGCTGTGGAAGTGAACACCAGATTGCTTTGGATGCCCCGGAATGGTGAAGACAGCAGAGCCATGGGATGACTGCCAAGGAGAGTTGCATAAGGGAGTGAACCAGCCCAAGAAAGAGAAGTGTGTTACCATCAACAAAGCTGGAAGGATGGAGCATTCTATGCCCTTTGACATTAACCATGAGGCCACAAGTTTGGAATTTGCCTTGTGGGCTTTCAGTGTTTCTTTTGTCTCATTATGTTCCCACTCTTCCCTTTTGGATCAGTAATGCATACTCTGTGCCATTGTTTGTTGAAAGTATGAAATTAGTTTTTTGGTTTTACTAGGGATTATATTTAAGAGATTGCCTTCAGTATCAGGAGAGACCTTGGGTTTTCAAATAGTGTTGAGACTGTAAAAGGCTATGGGGGCTTTTTAAGTTGGACTCAATGCATTTTGCATTCTGATATGGCTACAAGCCTATGGAGTTAGGGAGCGGGAGGTGGTGGTTTGAATGGGAATAGCTTCCACAGGCTGTATGTTTGAATACTTGGTCCGAAGTTGGTGGAAATGTTTGGGAAGGATTGGGAGGGGTGGCATCATTGAAGGAGGTGTGTCACTGGGGATTAGCTTGAGATTTCAAAAGCCAATACCATTATCAGTTAGTTCTTTCTGCTTTGTGCTTGTGGAGCAAGATGTGAACTCTCAGCTACTGCTTCAATGTCATGCCTGCTTGCCTGCTGCCTTGTTCTCCACCATTTTGGTCATGAACTCTAACCCTCTGAAACTATAAGCCCTAAATAAACTTTTTCTTCTCTAACTTGCCTTAGTCATGGTGTCTTATAACATAATAGAAATGTAATTAAGTCAGATGTGGAGATATAGAAGTGGCCTGAGAACCAACAGAATGTAGAGACTTCACATTTTGCTGAGGAATGTGAGCTTGATAAAAGCAAATTTTAGTGACATCGAAATTGTTAATATTTCCTATAGTTATATCTCAGTTTCTTTTCCTTCCTGTTGCTGTGATAAGAGGCCCTAAAAACAGATAGATAGATAGATAGATAGATAGATAGATAGATAGATAGATAGATAGATAGCAAGGTGAAGTAGAAAGGACTTATTTTAGTTCCCAGTTCCCAGTATTGTTTTCCTGATGGGGAAGTCAAGGCAACAGGAGCTTGTAGTAGTTGGTCTTATCATGCCTACAGTCATGGAGGAGGGAACAATGAATGCTATACTTGGCTGGCTTTCTCCCTTTGTGCACTTCATCAATCAACCTAAGCAAAAGAATGATACTGTCTTAGGGTTTCTATTGCTATGAAGAGACACCACGACCATGGCAACTCTTCTAAAGGAAAACATTTAATTGCGGTGGCAGCTTATAGTTCAGAGGTTCAGTCCATTTTGATCATGGTGGGGAGCATGGTGGTATGTAGGCAGACATGGTGCTGGCTAAATATTGATCAGAAGGCAACAGGAAGTGGACTGTCTCACTGAGCATGCCTTGAGCATATATGAAACCTCAATGACTACCTCCACAGTGACACACTTCCTCCAACAAGACTATACCTACCACAACAAAGCCACACCTCCTAGTAGTGCCACTCCCTATAGGCTTATGGGGACCAATTACATTCAAACCTCAACCAGTGCTTCCCACTTTTAGGTCTTCCCACCTCAGTTAATCTAAGCAATGTAATCCCTCTAGGGCATGCTTAGAGACTAAGTTTTTACTAGAATTCTTGGAAGCTTGACTGGCAGATGATTCCAAATCTTGTCAGGTGGACAACACTACTCATCAGAAATGATTATGAGAAGAAGAACATTAGAGTCAACTTTCTGTTAGTTGTCTAAGCTTTATAGAGGGAACCATCAGCAACTTTGCTCATTTGTGGATACAGGTCTCACATTTGTTAAACTACAATCACAAAAGAAAGTATATGAGTCTTTTTTAGGAGTGGGGATTTCTTTATTTATTCTTCCTCAGCTTCCAAGTAAAGCATATGGGTAGAGATGGAAGTTTCTAAAGTTAAAGGTCAGGAAATGATGGCTGCCCGCCCATATCCTACTGCTTGAACTCCATAAGTAACATTTTCCTGGAACCCAGATACACTCCTGTTCCATGAATTGTCTGTGGCTGTCTCTATGCAACAAAGGCAGAATATCAGAAGAGTCCAGATGGCACAGAAAGCCTAAAATACTCCCAGTCTGACTCCATACTGAGAAAACAAGACCAACCTATGACTTCAGACACCACACAGGTCACGACATGGAAACTCCTCCACACACCTTTCCTCTTTTGAGTTTTGCTTTTTTTATTCTTTCTTATACTTCAGATGTAGTTGTCTGAATCAGTTATCTTCTGTGTTAATGCATGTTTTAAGTATTCAGTGAACATCTGCCCTTGGTACCTTACTCACAATTGCTTGTCCAAAACTTTCAGTTCTATTCTTACAGTCATGGAACATTCTTTAGTTATGATCTTCCTTTTTAGAGCCTTGTATTGGTACTTCCCTTGTGGTCTATCTCCAATTTTGTTTATGTTGATGAGTTAACTGTCAATCTAGCTCATGCTCCTTTAAAACATATCTTTCCTTTTTGTTCACAGCTGTCTTCTTAAGACGTGCTTGCTCTTACACGTTTGGCTTTTATTTTTCTCCTTGGGTAGTTTCAATTTAATGTGCTTAGTTGCACTGGTCTCTTAGTCATCGTGTATGGGATATAGGGACTTCTTGATTCTGAGACCATTACCAATCGTTTGGATGTAGAGAATTCTCAGACCTTTCTTTGATTGTATCAAACATGGTTTTGACAAAAAACAACTTAAGGGAGAAAGAGTGAATTGTAAGTCATGATTCCAGGTTCTAACACATCATGGGGAAGTCATGGCAGCAGGAGCTTGAGACAGCTGCTCACATCACATCTGGTCAGAAGCAGAGCAAAGGTGAATGTGTGCTTAGTGCTCAGATGGCTTTCTCGATTCTCCATAGTCCAGGGCCCCAAACCAGGCAGTGGCACCACCTATCATAAGGCTGGATCTTACCACATCCATTAAGGCAATCAAGACAACCTCCCACAGATGTACCCAGAGATTAACCTGATATAGATAATCCCTCCTCGACATTCTCTTCCTAGATGACCATGTCAAGTTGATGGTTAAAACTAACCATCAGAGCCGGGCGGTAGTGGCGCACGCCTTTAATCCCAGCACTTGGGAGGCAGAGCCAGGCGGATCTCTGTGAGTTCGAGGCCAGCCTGGGCTACCAAGTGAGTTCCAGGAGAGGCACAAAGCTACACAGAGAAACCCTGTCTCGAAAAACCAAAAAAACAACAACAACAACAAAAAAAAAAACTAACCATCAGAGCCACCATGTAATGTTTCTTTTGCACTTGAGGCCTCTGATTACATTTCCTAGACCTGTTTTAGTGACACCACAGTTACTAATTTTTTTGTTTGTATTCCTATATGAGTCATTTTGGACTGAAACTTACGTAATTATTTTAAGTATATAGTTTTAGATACCAATAATACCTTACCTATGAGTTTATTATTAAGCACACTCATAATCTTAAATACGACATTTTTTTCCAGTTTTTCCAACCTGATATATCTTTGTTTACAGTTCCCAATTTTCTATAGAAATCTTTACATCGGGTCTTTCTTTCTTCCCTGCCATACCCTCCTTTGATTCTTTCTTTTTCCCTACTTCCTTTCATTGTGCATGCATGTTTATTGTATGTTTGTTCATGTGTGTGCAGGTGCACAGGCGTGCATGCATGTATTCACAAGTGCACATTCACACAAATGCCACAGGATAACCTCAGGTGATTGTCTCCCATCCCACCCCCTGTTGTAAGATGGGTTCCTTCACTGGCCTGGAAATCGCCATGTAGTCTGGTCTGGCTGGCCAGTGAGCCCAAGAAATCCATCTCTCTCTACCTCTCTAAAGCAGGGATTACAAACACAAGGCACCTTGGCAGGCTTTTGCATGGATTCCAGGCTCGCAAGCCATGTCCTCATGCTTGACAGGAAATCACTTTGCCCACTGAATGCTTCCCCAGCTCTGTTCCTTCCTGTATTAGATGCTGTCTGTGTCCTTGTTCTATAGTTGGTACCTGCTTCCTTCTGTCTGATCCCTGTACCTTCTCTTGAGTTTCTATTTCCATTTCTGCCTTTCATTTATTTTTGCATGTTCTCATGAAATCTATCACATATTGTGCCTAGTTATCTTCGATGTGATGAATCTTCTCTCTGAAAAAAAAAAAGCATTTTTAAAATTAATTGGCAACCATTTTTTTTTTTTTAACTAAAATGTTCTGTGCTACATCAAATTTAGCAGTTGATACAGGCAATTTAATAACATGACTAATTCTACCCACACCCTTGACTCATAGCCTGGGGGTAACTCTTCAGGGGATCAGTTTACCAAGAAAATAGTCTTATTATACTTCATTCTTTAAGTGAATTCTCACTTTGATTTTTTTCCCCCATTCTCAGGACACCCATACTAGGAAATCAAATACCTTGAGAGCAGAACTGGATTCTGTGCTGACAGAAATCCCCGGCTTAATTAATCTTTCCCTTTATCTTGGTAATTCCTCTCTGCCCTGTTGTCTATAGGAAGCTCCTTAATTGTTATCACCAGAGGTAACTCAGTGTAACTCTCACCTCAAAGAGAGTAAGAGAGTTTACTCTGGAGCCAAATGGACCATGGCCTGAGAACAAAGATTTAGGTTACCTCAAATTCCATGTTTCAGTATGGCAACAGTTTTGACAAAATATCCGCAGTAAAAGAACAAAGAAAGCCATAAATAAAGGCACTTTCCAAGTACACTGGTGGGTACAATGGGAAGGTGGGTTACATCAAAGTCAGGAAAACTCTGATGTAGGCCTTAGATGCCATCTGTCAGCATTCTTAGCCCTTTGGAGGATTGGAAGCTAGAGGTCTGTTCATAAATTCCAAAGGATTGACTTAATGGTCACAAAAATGGTAGGTCGAGTATAGAAGAGAGCTATAAATGGGACTAAAGACACCCCAGGGTAATTAGGCTATGTATTTACAACATTCCAATCTCCCACATCTTTGAAGTTCTAACCAGTTAGTCAGCCTCATAGCAAGGAGGTTCAGTGGTTGGTGTGGCTCTTTTTAGGAATTTTCACTCACAATCTTATAATCTGGTTCTCCTTAAACTAGAAAAAGAAGTCCTTTGAAAATACATTTTAAAGGTGAGATATTTTATTAAATGAAGGCTTTAATCAACTAGCTCTCTACCAAGGACAACTATGCTATCATAGTGGGTAGTGTGCTGGGGTAGGGATCTCATCCTTCCACCCTGATATGAACTTACGAGTTAGCACAGATGAATTTCCTGACCTACATAAGGTCACACTGAATTAACCAGTTGAAGCCGGTTTTATCCCAAAGGGCTGGGACTGGAGCAGCAACCCCAGCAGTCAACAACTCTGCTGGTGGTGCAGTTTGTTGCAAAACAGACAACTCTGCAGCTTTTCTGACAAAAGAGGGGATGCACCTCTCCGGCTCTTGAGTCTGGTCTGTCTTATACCTCACTCTGTCATTACAGAGCTATACAAAATGTTGCCACCGATGTTCTGAGCAGAGCCTGATTGGAGAACCCTTGGGATCATTTGTTCCTTTCTGTGAAGCTCACATGAACAAGCCAGGAGAGACTGCTGGAGAACAGGGAATTTTCATACTTCTTAGGCTGGGGTCCTAGACTCAGTGAAAAGGAGAAAGTGAGATGAGAACCAACATCCATCTCTTTCTGTTTCCTAACTGGATGCAATTGGACCAGCTACTTCACATTCCAGTTTAATGTGGAAAGAGGCACTGCTCATCCTCCAGCCACAGATCCATGAGGGGTATCAATGTAAAATCCACTGTGGCCAGCCAGGCCAACCAAGATTCAGGACACAAGTAACTAGTTACTATTTGAAATCTGTACGAAGTGGTTTGGTTTGCAAAGTTACTATGTGTAACTACAGTGCTTTATTTCAATTATCTTGTTAAAATCATGAATGGCCTACTATCTGCGGGCATTCTGTTATATGAGGGTCTTCTGTTATATTTAACTGTCAACTTGACAGTGTAGCGTCATTCCAGAAGAACATCTTCAATTCATTCAGAAGTTGCCCATGTGAAGTTGGCCTCGGGCATGTCTGGGAGGGATTTCCACATTTTTAATGATGAGGGAGGGTCAGCCACCGTGGGTGGTCTCTGGTTCTGGGCTGCATGAGAAAGCTAACTGAGCTTGAGCCATAGAATGAGCCAGCAGGCAGCTTTCCTCTATGTTTTCTGCTCAGGTTCCTGACCTGAGTTCTTGCTCTGACTTCTTTAATGGATTATGACCTGGAAGCACAAACTGAAATAGACCTTTTCCTCCCCAGGTTGAATTTGATCGGAATGTTTTATCGAAGTAGAAGAACTAGAAAAGGAGTTCCTTTAGTTCTTGCCTCAAAGGACTGTTTTTAGCATCTGGCAATGCAATTACTCCTAAAAATATCTCTACCTCTATGTTGCTGTGCCCTTGTTTCTTATTTTAGTAAGAACTTCCATGATATTGATTTTGCTCCCTGTAGATTTTATATCTACTTGTTTGTCCTGTGTTACCATTAATCTTGAATGTTAAGTTGATGGAATTTAGAATCACTATAAAAACAAACTTATGGGCATGTGTGTGAGGGAGTGTCAAGATTATATTGAGATGGAAGGCCCACCCTGAATATGGACATCAGCATCCCATAGGCTGGGTTGAGATGGAAGGCCCACCCTGAATATGGACATCAGCATCTCATGGGCTAGAGTCCAAGACTCAATGAAAAGGAGAAAGTGAGCTGAGAACCAACATCCATCTCATTCTATTTCCTGACTGTGGATGCAATTGGACCAGTTGCTTCACATTCCTGTAGCTATTATGGACTGTACCCTCAAACTGTGAGCTGAAACACATCATTCTTTCTCCTTCAAGTCAAGTTTCTCAGGTATTTTGTCAGAGCAATAAAAATAGTAACTAAGGTACCGTTCACTAGATGTCATTCTCTTTTCCATTTTTTTTTTAATTCTACATCCACACTCTTTGTTAGATATCTACTTTTTTTCTCTCCTCTCCCACTGCTGTGATTATGGTAATCTAACCTGTATTTTTATCCACAGCTTTTTTTTTCCTGCACTACAAATGTGAATATGTGGTCTGACAGAAGACAGACATATGTCCCAACTAATGAGGTTCAGTATATTCCAAGATGTGTAAACTCAGTCTTCTGTGCCATCTGCTGGCTGGTCAGCTCCTTCTCCACAGTAAGCAGTGCCATAACTTGTCATCCTGCAATCAGGCCGAGGTGCCTAGGGAGAGAGGCTGGCTTGCTCTATGCCATCGTGTTTCCATCCTCTTTATTGCTTCCACACTGGTCTGTTGGGGTCTTCTGCTTTGACTTGAAACATCAGGATTCTTGACTCATCTTCTTAATTCTGTGGGATTTTCTAAAGTCCATTCTGCCCTTAGATATGAAAATAAGTTATTCCACAGCCACCATTTGTGGAGGCCGAGTATGTACTGCAGAGGAGCTGGCAAATAACAAGTGCACATGCTACTGTAAGTTTATTTCTGTCTCCAAAAGCCATCATTAAGTGCTTGTATCTTCCTGTTCTGTCTAGAATCCAACTCTGTCCCCACCATTATTCTGAGTGGGATGTGGCTTTAAAGATGAAATTGATTAATTATTTTAAATTGTAAAGATAGCTTTTTGCCTGTTATGTATCATATTGTAGCACAGAAGTGTCCTGAATGGAGTAAATTCAGCTTGAATTCATAGAGGGCAACTGGAACTCTTAGAGCAGTGGTTCTCAACCTTCCTAATGCTGCTACCCCATAACACAGTTCTTCGTGTTGTGGTGTACCCCCAGCCATAAAATTATTCTCATTGCTACTTCATAACTATAAATATTACTACTATTATGAATCATAATGTAAATATCTGATATGCAGTTGTTCTTAGACAACCTCACTGAAAGGTTCATTCTACCCCCTGAAAGAATCCTCATCCATAGGTTGAGAACCGCTATCTTACAGAAATCCTGAGGGGATAGTGAGGGGGACTTACAGAGCTCTATCTGAGTAGCATCTGGGATAGAAGGTTAGGAAGTCTCAGTACAAAGAAGTCAGCTCTGTGTGTGAGTGTGTACAAGTGAGTGTATGTGTGTTTGTGTGTGTGTGTGTGTGTGTGTGTGTGTGTGTGTGTGTGTGTGTGTGTAATATGTGTTAGTCAGTAATTATCAAAGTTAGGATTCCATTTCACGTCAGAAATGTTCTAGTTTCCCTTACGCTGCTTTGAAGAAACAAACTTATAATGTTTGTTTGATCAAAGTCTGATCAAAACAAACTCACAAGAAGGAAAGGTTCATTTGGTTTACACTGCCAGGTCATACTCAGTCATCAAGGGAAATCACGGGAGAAATTGAAGCATGAGCTTGAAGGCACGAACTATGAAGAACACAGGTTGCTGCCTTGCTCCTGTTTAGCTAGATTCTTTATGGTTATGCCCACACTGGGGTGGACCTCCTACAATTAATAATCAAGATGATCCCCTACTGACATGTCCACAGACCAATGTGATCAAGATGATGCCTCAGTTGAAGCTACTCAGATGACTGTAGGCTGTGCCAAGTTAGCAAGTAAGACTAACCAGGATAGAAACTAAGTGGCTATTTTTCCTTGATTGTACATCAGATGATTGACTTTCAGTTCTCTGGGGAAACAAACAAACAAAAAACAACTCCACCAAAAAACAGAAAGAAAAACAAAAACAAACAAACAAAGAACCACTCCTGGGCAAGAGAACACATATGTCTAAAAGTGGCTTAGGTGGGATTCACAAGTACAATCCCCTTTTACTAAATGATTAAAGAAAGGATGTTGGTAATCTACTGTCAAACCATGAACTCTAATAAACCCCATATTCTCCCAGCATCCTTCATCTTTCACTTGGTGGTACTGTAATGTGCTGAGTTAAACCTGAGGATGTGGACTGGGCTTTCAGAATTACCTTAGTATTTGTTTAATTCTTTGAATGTAAGAGGTTAGGGTGGCCCAAAAATCATTTGTTTTGAGCACCTGTACTGCCAAGGCTGATGTGCAGATGCTAAGAGATCTCAGAAGCACTTGTCTAGAGCATCTGCACCAAAATTAAAGTGTGAACTCTGCATCATTACATGGTAAGAGCAGAGAAGTGCTTTATAAATACTTAATTATTTTCCAACGCATCATATTGTTACTGTTACATTTATTCTCATTGCTGTGTTGAAATATCTGATAGAAGCAACTTGAGTAAGGAAGGGCTGATTTTTTCCCACAATTTGAGGGTCTGTTGTGATGGGGAGGCCTGGTGACAGGAACATGAGGTGGCTGTTTCTGATGTCAGAAAGATGAATACTGGCACTCAGATTGTTTTTGCTTCTTCAGCCCAGGACTTCGGGCCATGGGATGGAGCACACCACAGTTGGAGTAGGTTTTCCCACCTCAGTGAGGACAATTTAGATAATCCCCTCACAAACGTGTTCAGAGGTTTGTCTCCCAGGTGTCTCACATCAACCACCTGTATTAGCCTTCATCAATATCAATGGCCTCTCGTGACAGTAATAATTTACTTTTAAAGTTGATTTGAAAAATCATAACTTAGAGTCAGTAAGGAAGGCTTATCAATGTTCTTTGAAATATTACCTGGGAAAACTCAGTCTTCCTAGGGAAACTCCCTTCAAGGTATGCTAGTCACACAATTGGCAAGCTGGTGCTAGCTCTAGGCTGTGAGAAACTTCGTTTCTTCAGTATAATACCATGAGTTTCTTCATAGGACCCTCCAGTTTTCTTCAAAACATTCTGTTACATTTTTTAAAAGGACCAAGGCTCTTAAATCAGTGTTTAAATATTAGCCTGAGAGGAGGTTGGTGTTGTGGCTGCCTTGACTAGCACATACTTAGTCTTGGGTTCAAATCCCAGCACTACATAAGCCAGGCACAGTGGTGTGCACCTTGAACCTCAACCCTTGGGAAATAGAGGCAGAAGGATCTGCAGTTCAAGGCCATCCTCAGCTACATAGAGTTTGAATTTATACTGGGCTACGTGAGAACCTGTTTATCAAAAATAAATAAATAAATAAAAAATCAACCTGCAAAATCCCAGAAGATATTCTTTACTTTCCTCACATTTTATTGATCAAACCAGTTTTTTCATCCATTCCAAGATTCAACAGGAAAGGCTTTTACTTGCCAATGAGAGGAACATCAAAAAACACATGGTTGTTTTTATTCTTCCACACCGAGCTCCTGATGGAAAGCACTCAGCCAACGAAGCATGCTCTGTTACCTGGATCCGGTGTGTCTCTTCGAAATTGTCTATTTCTTCCTACAGATTTTACACAGGAAATAAAGTCTTACCTTTCCTCCATCATAAATGACCTCTCAATTTTGCTTTTTTATATTCTGCTTCCTCTAGAAACCATGTCAATCCGTTACCCATTCTGTTATTGTGACACTTCTTTAAGATTAAAGTCATTTTGTTTTCAGGTGCTCCTATGTGTACCATCTACTCTAGATGTAATGCTACACATCTGCAATCATGTCGCACTTGCATGAATTTCTCCAAACAGATCTGCACATGTTGTTGCTTTTCGCTATGCTGTGTTTGTGGGCTTCATTAGAATTCCACAGGACCAAGCACTTTATATTAAATATCTCAAATGAATAAGTTTTTTCATTATAGGTATTTTTTTTGTTTTTGAGTATACATTGAGCATATTTTCCCAAACATTCTACCATCTTTTTCTCTTTCCTATCTTTCTTTTAATCTCCATTATCCTTCCCTAGACAGTTTTACTTCTACTTTTATGTTATATATATATATGTATATATCTGTATATATACATGATTTTGTGTGCATATGAAATCTAGGTACCATGAATAATACCAAATGTATGATTTTTGTCTTTCTAAGAATGGATTAATTCTAGCTCCAGCTTTTAGCACATTCCCAAACAATCACAGCCACTGAGTAAATCTAGAATTACAATACACACCCATGCTTAAAGAAACACAGAGGATCAGAAAGACCATGAAGCCATTAGGTCCTTTGCTTGCAGATAACCGAAGTTTGGTTCCCAGAACTTATGCTAGGCACTTCACAACCACCTGTAACTCCAGCTCCGGGGGATTCAACCCCACTTTTGACTTCCACTGGCAACTATACTAATACGCACATAGCCCTAAGCAGGCACACACACACACACACACACACACACACACACACACACACACTAAAAATAAAATAAAAATTTATTTTGAAAGAAATGCAGTGGCCTCCCCACATCCAATGATACTTATGAGCCCAATATCATTTAAGACAAGATCATTCAGTAAGAGTTTTGTTTCCAATATCTTTAACAACTCCTCTTGTCTTAGAAAAGGGGGGGAAAACATGGACTCTATGTGATACACCTTGTCTGCCACGGGAATGTGAAATCAGGATCTCACTTCTCTGCAGTTCTTCCTGGCACTCTGATCACAGTGCCCAAGCAGCTTGCATTTCCCAGGAAGAAGAAGCCATGCTGTAATAATTCAGATACTGTGGTGTGTTCCTGAAACATATGGTGCCAGCTCTGACTTATCCTGGGGAAAGATGGTCAGGAAGAGGAACTGCTGAAAAGCTGAAATCTCTCCCAACAGCAAAGGAGAATACAGCAGGGCACTGGCATCCTTCCTCCTCCAGCTCAGGCTGCCTGCCAGTCTGTGGTCCATATGCTGAGACTGGAGAGTTGCTTTGCTCATCATGATGACTCCTTGTTGCTTAGGGTTAATATTCCCCTTAGAGCATGCTCAAGTTCAAGACTACACCTATTGCACAAGTTACAGTTTACAGCCCCAGGTGGGAGAAATGGCTCAACATTTCTAAGAGAAGTTTGACTTCCAGTCTTTCTGCTTACAGTGCTATGAGCAGGCTTCTGTTTTTACCCACAATGCTCAGTTGCATGAAGCATATTTCTCTAGAGTGAACACATAGCACCAACTGTGGCAATAGATGGCAGTAGAGGAAATGTCAAATGTCCCCTGTAGGATTCTTACAATGAAGCTAAGACCACTGAAGTCAGTAGCATTCTGCATCTTCAGTCTAAAGCTTACTCTCTGATGATTTAATTATGATATTGTGCACCTGAACTAACTGTTTGTTTGGGGAATAAAAAAAATAGTTGATTTCTTTTAGGTGCATTTAAAAATATTTTTTCTTTAACAATTTCATACATGATGATAAGTACCCCAACTCCCTCTTCCATCCCACAGACATGCCCAACACATCCATCCTAGTCCCTTTCACACTATCACATCCTCTTTCTGTCTCTCTCTCTCTGTCTCTCTGTGTGTCTGTCTCTGTCTATCTATCTATATCTATCTATCTATCTGTCTATCTATCTATCTATCATATATCTATCTATGTCTGTCTGTCTGTCTGTCTGTCTGTCTCTGCCTCTCTGTCATCTGTCTGTCTCTCTGTCTCTCTCTCATAACCTTGAGTCCCATTAGAACTGCCTTCTGGAATGTTGACTGATCCTGCTAGCTTGATATTATGAAGGTCTTGTGTTGCTGGCTTGATCTTATGAAGGTCTTGTGCTGGTGCAGGGAGTTCATGTACACGCTGTCATGTCCTGAAAACAGCATTCCACAGCACTCCTCCCCAGTCTCCAGCTCTTAAATTATTTCTCATACTCTCTTCCATGATGTTTTTTGGAACCTTGTTTGGGAGGGGGATGGAAGATATGAGAATTCAATAGTCACTTATTTTCACCAGTTACAAGTTATGGATCTCTCCATTAACCATTGACTACTGCAGAGAAAAGCTTCTTTGTCCAGGAAGAGCTACAACATAAACACATTTAACACACACACACACACACACACACACACACACACACACACACACAGGAGTATTTGCTTCATTTACTTAGGCACTGTACCAAATTAAAAAATACTAGCGTCCTCTCCTACCCAATCTATTTCTTGTGCATATGAATGCATATATTTATGTACATATATATTATATATAATATAAGAAATACCCTGGCTTTCTTGTTACTCTTCTCATAAATAATCTAAATAATATTTTCTCCTGTCACTGATCATCATGGGAAAACTTTGTGGCAACACTACAATGTCAGTTTTCATCTGGAAACAAAATTGTCTATGGCATAAACTGGAAAATGCTTATCCAATCCACAGTTGGTAATTTTTCTTTCACTTTCCAAGTCTTTGTTTTAATATTTTATCACTTAATCCTTTTTCTTACCAACCACTCTCATACCTCTCCCACATCTTTCCCACAATACCACACATGTAAAATATTAATAACTTTTGCCAAACTATTTCTCACTGTACTTGCCTGTACCCTTCCCTTTCTTGTATCGTCATTGAGTTTGTCTTGTGTGTGTGTGTGTGTGTGTGTCTGTGTCTGTGTGTGGTGTGTCTGTCTCTCTGTCTCTCTCTCTCTTAGTGTGTGTGTGTGTGTGTGTGTGTGTGTGTGTGTGTGATTTAGAGAACAAGAACAGGATAAAAGTTGGCACAAAAGCCAAGTGGGATGAGTGGTCTCATTTTACTTTAAACATCCTTTCATGACCTTGGTAGTTATAAAGATATAAACAAATGAATATAAAAGAACAAGGTCCAGTCATACAAGTCTGTACTTTTATTTAAAGAGAAAGGGAGAGACTGCAGAGATGATTCAATGGTTAAGAGAACATGCTGAGCTTTCAGAGGACCCCAGTTCTGATCCCAGCACACCTGTCAGATAGTTTAAAGCTGCTCTCAGACTCCAAATCCAGGGGGATCTGATGCCCTCTTCTGGTGTCCTTGGGCCCTACATTCTTGTACAACCTCCCTCATTCATATACACATTACTTTAAAATATTCTAAAATGTGAAAAAAGAAAAGTACAATATGCCTCCATTGTATTGAAATAATTAATATCCCAGTTTATCTCCAGTGTCAATATCCTTTCATTAATGTAGCAAAATTTTGAGGTAGTGTCTTAGTTAGGGTTTTTATTGCTGTAAAAAGACCCCATGACCAACTCTTATAAAGAAAACATTTAATTGAGGCGATGGCTTACATTTTCAGAGGTTCAGTCCATTATCACCATGATGCAGAGCATGACAGAGTGCAGGTAGATATGG
>NC_081431.1:68190425-68230590 GCF_949786415.1 Peromyscus eremicus
TGTTTGAACTGGGTTCAGGAAGGCTTGTCAGCTTTGTTCTTGTGTGTTTAAGTTCAATACCTAATGTAGAAGGGAAAGGCATGCTACAGTAAAGGATAGAGCATCGGCATATGAAGATCCTTAGCATCTACTGATAGTGTAATATGAGAACATGCGTTAGAGACAAGTATACCTCAACACTGTCATTGGTAAAGCTGGTAGTCACAGTGAAACTTCTTATTTTACCTTTCGCTGAGCTTGATACGGTACCAGGAGTATTTTATGATTAATAATGTGCTATGTGACTGCACATTGTTATTGATAATAAAAAAGTTGATTGATTAACTGATTATTGGTTTTTAGACCAGTATATAGTGAAAAGTAAAAGAAAATGAAGCTCATACTGTGAATTAAGGACCTGCTGCAGGAGTCTTCAGCTGCCTTTCTTCAGTTGGAGTTACCTGGTTCTACTTGCCCTCAGGGATTTTTTTGTCATCCAGTAAGATGAAAGATAAGAAGATAAAAACCAGGAAAGATTACAGGGGTGTGAGATAAAAAGCATTTTCAGAATGCAAGGAAATAAACCAAGATAAGCAAAGCCAAGCTTTCCCACCTTCTTCAGGCTAGGAGGAAAGATGGGTTATGACTAGACACACAGAAAAGCTAAGCTGCTTAGAAAATATAGGTCCTGGGGCTGGAGAGTTGTCACAACGCTTAAGAACATTTGCTCTTGCATAGGGCCTGAGTTCAATTCTCAACACCAACATTGAAAAGCTCACACCATTAACTCTGGCTGGAAGGAATCCACCCTCTCTAGTCTCTAAAGGTGCTTTCCATCACATGTGAACACCTACACATAGACACATAATTAAAAATAAAAATACATATACAAAAGAGAAAGTAAAAATGTGAGTATTGATTCTGGCAATATGTATTCTTTCTCATATGTGTGACATGTTAAAAAATACTGTTATAAATACTAACAGTCATAAATTGATTTCACTGTTATCAAGAATGTTCTCAGTGGGTCTGGAGAGAGGTCTCAGTGTTTGAGCTCTTGGTGCTATTCAGAGAATCCAAGTTCAATTCCCAGCAACCATCTTGAGTAGCTTATAACTGGCTGTAACTCCAACTTCAGAAGTTGGACTCTTCTGGCCTCTGCAAGCACTTGCCAGCATGCGTGTGTGTGTGTGTGTGTGCGCGCGCGCGCGCACAGACACACATACACACACACACACACATACAAACAAACATACAGGCAGGAGTGAGGGATGGAGTAGAGTAGAGAGATAGAGAAGAGAGAGAGAGAGAGAGAGAGAGAGAGAGAGAGAGAGAGAGAGAGAGAGAGAGAGAGAGAGAGAGAGAGAAATATAAAATAAATCTTTAAAGAAATATGAAAGAAGAGAAATTCATTCTGTAAGTTATCCTCTGACCTCTCTGTGGAGTTCACAGGCATGCACACATGTATGACCACTCTCAATTGTGAAAAAAGAAAAGAAAGACTTTTAGGGATCATGAGTTATATGTAGTAGAGATTGTTTTGTAAAAATGAATGTCTAATTTAAGAGTGAGATATCATATATATCTCTATGTGATTTATTCTCATGCTCCATGCAAGACACTAAAGTTATGCCTAATCTTTTCAAGTTATGCCTACTGGTATTAAGTACCTCTGAGTTATTAAGGACTAAATTGCCAGTAGTGGGTTTCAGGTTCTATCCCACATGAGGAAGGCTGTATTTGCAGAGCAGCTTTAATCGCTATTGCATTACAGAGTGATGTACAAATTAAAATTGGGAACCTGTCATTTAAGTCAGCTTAGGAGTTATTCAGCATTCGAAATATGACACCTGCTCACCTTCTCTGAAATGCTTTACCACAGCAGCAACTGTGTGAATGCTGTTCAATTTCCAATGTGAATTGGCTGAAGGTAATAAAAGAAGTTCAGTATCTGGTATATATAGTAGGAGATAGAAAATTACTCCTCTCTCCTTTGGCAAACTTTCTCATTGATCACAAGGCAAAAGTGGACCTTCAGTGATCTGATATTAAGCTAACAACTTAAGGCTACAAAATGGGATGGAAAGGTGATATTCTGTGAGCAAAATGGGAAAGTACAGAATTTTTATTTTCTTGGTTAAGTTTTACAATATTTTTATTTGGGTGTAGGTGTGTGTGGTTGGGTCAGCATATGCCACATGTATATGGTTGGCCAAGAAGGCTAGAAGAAGGTGTTGGATTTCGTGAAGCTGGGGTTACAAATGGTTATGAGCTGAATAATGTGGGTGCTGAGAACCAAACTCATGTTCTCTGCAAGAGCAGCATGTGGTCTTCATTGCTGCGCCATTATTTCTTCAGCCTTAAATTAAAATTTACCTCTAATCTTACAACAGTAACTTCTTAGAAATCACTGACTCTATTTTGTTTATTGAAAGCAACAGAATTTAATGCTATGAATTTAAATGTAGTTGAATTACCAGCATAATCAATTTAGCTTACGTACTTTTACTTAGTAACAGCAATGAGAATGGCATTAAAATAGGCACAGGAATAAGTTCAAGTCCTGTAAGCATCTGTCATAAAAGGGAGAGAGCAAAACATTCCTTAGAGTGTGAAGAAGCACGGTCAAGGATAATATTTGGTTATTTACATAGCCTTCTATAACCTAAACTCTTAAAACCTTGGGGCTAGAGAGACCCCTCAATGGTCAAAAGCACTTGCTGTGTACACAAAGGACCTGGTTAGGCTCTCAGCAACTACAATGGATGGCTCAAAACTCTTGCCTGTAATTCCAGTTCTGGGTGATTTGACATCCCCTTCTGGCCTCCATGGGTAACTATATGCATAGCTACACACTAATATACTGACTCACACATATAAGCATGAATAAAGATAAAATATGAAGTTTTAAAATTTATATATGAGCTATATTTTGTCACCTCCTCAATTTAATTTTTGTGCAGTATACTTGAAAATATTTTTCTTATAGTTGACAAATTGTTGCTATATACTTTTTCTAATGATGCAAATATACACAGTCAAATAGTTTCTGATGGTACACTGGAATAGATTTCTAATGAACTGCATCCTTCTCCCATATAAAAACCTTAGAAAAGAAGTTGTTCATATATGCCTTTATCTTACTGTTCCCTTGAACTCCAGCTCCAAGGGGTCAAACACCCTCCTCCTCTGGCCTCTGTGGGTATTACCACACATGCGGCATTCAATCTCACACACACACATAGATACACATAGATAATAAAAATAAATCTTAATATAACAAACCCATTTTGGAGATTATAACATAATCACAACATTTCTTCCTTCCCAAAATAAAACAAAAAGTAGGAGAGAGGAGCAAAATAAATTGATGGATATCAAAGATGGGTTCGTAGAAAAAGATGTATATGGTAAGAAGAGCTTTTGCTTCCAGGTTGTACTAGGAAGGCTTGCTCCAGAATATAAGAGGATATTAAATAGAGCAAGAGTGAGCTTGGGGGAGTCCTCTCCACATAACAAATGTTGATGTTCTTGAGGTCTTATGTAAAAGAATCTAGCACTTAAAAAGGTTCAGCCACATGAAGTCTCCTTGGGAAACTTTCATTACACTTTCCTCCAAAGAAATTCTACCCTTACAAAGTATGAATAAAAGATGAATAAATAAATAAATAAAACTGGATAAAATATGCAACCATCCTAAGGAAAACTGGAAGTTAATGGGCAATTTATTTCTGATTTTCAGAGTACTTTGCTTTTTACATTATTAAGGAACTGTATGGAATTTCTATGCCATAAACACTATATATATATATATATATATATATATATATATATATATATATATATATATATATATATGATGTCTATTCTTGGTTGTCAACTTGACTGTATCTGGAATTAACTACAATCCAGAAATGGAGGGCACCCCTGTCATTTGGATTTTGAGGCAAGAAGACAACATGCCTTTGATCTGGATCTTAAGGCTGGAAGATACAGGCTTTTGATATGAATCTTGAGTTGGGAAGACACAGGCCTTTTTTTTTTAAAGATTTATTTATTTATTATGTATAAAACATTCTGCCACCATGTAACTTTGCACACCAGAAGAGGGCACCAGATCTCATTATTGATGGCTGTGAACCACCATGTGGGTGCCGGGAATTGAACTCAGGAACTCTGGAAGAACAATCAGTGCTCTTAACCTCTGAGCCATCTCTCCAGCCCAACACAGGCCTTTAATACAGATCTTGAAGTCGGAAGGCACACCTTCAGTCTGGGATACACCTTCTATAGGAATCTGACATTAGAACAAAGAAGAAGGAAGATTTTGTTCTTCTTTGCCCTCACCGTGATAACAAATCCATTCCTTCACTGGCGTTGAAGCTGACTTCTTCAGGATTCCAGCATATACAGAAGAGCAACTGAGACACCCATCTTTGTGGAATTGAGCAACTACTAGATTCTTGGACTTTCAGTTCACAGCAAGCCATTGTTGGACTAGTTGGACTGCAACCTGCAAGTCATTCCAATAAGTTTCCTTTATATATATATACATATATATATATACATATATATACACACATATATATGTATATATACACACACATGTATATATGTATGTATGTATATATATATATATATATATATATATATATATATATGGAGAGAAAGAGAAAGAGATTCATTCTACAAGTTCTATAACTCTAAAGAATCCTAATAGCTAATACAACACAAAAACATCAAGTATCATAATACTAAAACTTTAATAATTAAAATATGTATATATATATATGCACACACATATGTATATGAACTAGGATCTTAAGCTTTATTGTAAAAGTATTTTATGTTTGTATGTGTGTGTATGTGTGTGTGTGTGTTTATGTATGGCACACCACATTGTGTATGTGGGTCAAAGGAAAACTTGTGGTAGTTAGTTTTTTTCCTTTTTCAAACTTTGGGTTGTCAGCCTTGGGAGCAAGATTCTTTACTTGCTACCCCATATCACTGATCTATGAGACTTCAGGGATCTTTATAAATCATACTGAAAACTCTTAATCTAATGATTACCAAAGACTTTGTCTGTATACTGCCAGGAAGTCATGAACATTTTATAGATTAAATCATTCAAACGATGTACTTAAAGTGAGAAATTATGAATCTATGCAAGGTACACAAGTGTATGCATGTTTAATCTTCCAACACTCAAACACATAGTTCTTAAATTGTGGGCCAAAGAACACCGCAATGAATTTACAGTAACTTCCATCATACACTGTACAGGCTAGCACATAGAGGTGGTTCACTTGTAGCTTATGATGAGTATGTTCCTTTTTACCCAGTCATTTCATTTCAAAACTAGGTTTTTTGAGGGCAGCTGCTGTGATAAACACTACTTCTCCCTTTTCAGTATCATGATGTAATAGAAAGAACAGGTGTGCTGGATAGGATGTTCATCCAGGAAAAACCACCAGACAAAAATGAGCAATTGAAAGAATGTCATTTTAAGAATTGATCTTTATGAGAAATGAACAGATGATTTAATTATTAAAGTGCCTTTTAGAATATCATACAGGGTTAACTTCAGTCTCCAGCACCCAAGTAAAGAGCTGGGCTTATGGTGAGCATCTGTAATATTAGCTGGGAAGAAAGAGATAGAATTCCTGGGGATTGCTGGTAAGACCATCTGTGTTGGTGAATCTCTGGGTTCCGTAGGAGGTATCATATGAAAAAGCAACATGGGAAATGAATTGACTAGTTTTTTGCTAACTTGACACAAACTAAGGCCATCTGAGGAGAGGGAACCCCCAATAAGAAAATACCTCCAATGCATTCTCCCATAATGCAGTTTGTGGGGCATTTTCTTGATTAATTATTGATGTGAGAGGGTCCATCTCACCATGGATAGTGCCTCCTGGGCAAGTGGTGCTGGATGGTACAAAAAAGCAAGATGAGCAAGTCACGCGGAGCAAGCAGGTAAACAGCATCCCTCCATGGCCTTTGCTTCATTTCCTGCCTCCAGGTTCCTGCCTTGAGTTTCCGCCTTTGATTTCCTCATGAGCTGTGACCTAGGCCATGTAAACCAAGTAAATCCTTTCCTCCCCAAATTGCTTTTGGTAAAGCTCTTTATCATAACAATAGAAAACAAAGCTGGACATAGTGGCTTCATGTGTCAATGGATAAATGTAGTCTCTGCCATATCTGACAATTTGAGTTTTATCCAAGTACCCAAGAAGAGAGAGAATAAATTAACAAAGGGTGTTCTCTGATCTCCATACATATGCCACTGCACACATCCATACCCATACACACACAAATCAATGGATAAATGAATGAATGAATAAATAAGTTAATTAATTAATTAAGTAAGTAAGTAATAAGAAGTTAAAATAAAATCTAAGTAGAGAGTGGCTGAGAAAGAAACCTGGATCAATCTCTGGCCCTTATAGGCCTGCACATATGTGTGCATATTCACTCCTACGTGTACACACAGAAACATGTGTACACACCACATATATTACACACACACACACACACACACACATACACACACACACACACACACACACACACACACACTAACATTAGAAACAAATAATGAATCGTGGGGCTGTACAGAAAGTTAAAGCACTGCTCCTTGATAGTAAATTCCTGGGTCATTTAAATGACCATTGTTAACTGCATAGGCATCCGACTGTGCCCTACTAAATCTACAATCAGAGAATTCATGCAATGACAGCAGGATGTTGGGATGGATACATGTGACCCTTCCTGCCCTTAGCTATTTAAAACGGTATTGTAGATATTTTCTTTGTTCTGACAACTTAGTGAATCTATTACTAAGACACTAGGGGTTCCATGAACCAAGAAATTTGGAAACCTCTGCTATTGTCTCTATTTAGTGGCTTTATTATTTTCAAATGTCTTACAAATTATTTGTTAGAAAGCCACAAATTTGCATTTTCTGAACACGGACAAAGTCCTTTGTGAGGAATTTTTAAGATTTCGCCAAATACAGATACATTAAAATAAAAACAATTTGGAGAAGGATTTTATTGTTACTTTAGACAACATTGCATCATAGTTTTTAAACTTCAAAAAATGGCATGTTGTCAATTTACTCTGAGCTGGTTATGTGCCATGGTATGATTGTGCAGATAAAAGTCTGACATGTAGGTGTTATTTCTCTCCTTCTAGTGTATGGGTCCTGGAAACTGAACACAGGTCTCCAGGCTGGTCACTTTCTAAACCACCCAACCATCTTTAGCCCACTGAGCCATCTCACTGGCCTATAGCCCAGGGTTTCTTTCAATTAATAGTTTTGAATTATAAAAATTCTAGCCAATAGCTAGAACCTGAAAACTAGAAAAAGCAGGTAAATCACTGGCTAGTCCTAAAACTTTAAAAAGTAATGTGACAATCTTGTTAGGCTATCACTTCCTTATCAGCACATCCATCAATAATCCATGAAAGTGTTGTTGTTACATTAGTGCGAAGAACAAACCACACCAGAGAATGAATGGCAAGATTTCTCATGAAGAAATGTTACGGTGAATTATAAACATGATGGCAGGATAAAGTGCCAATGAATAGCAAAATTTCCCTACCACAAATATTTCCAAGATTTCAAATGTGCGTGTTTAAACATGCAATTAATTTCCTGGTAATATATTAATGCAATCATAGACACATATGAATGGATACATTACATGGACTAAAAGATCATACAGTCTTCAGATTTCTATACAATAAATCTGGTTACTTTATAATCCTCCTAATAAGTGGTAGAATCAATTTCTACAATGCTTTAAAAATTGAAAAGCCTCAAGAATTGTGTTGGCATTGGGATTTGGTGGGTGTAATTTTCTAGACCTAGGACTCCATGCTGTCTGGAAGCAAGGCTTCTTGTTTTCTTAATTGGCTCTCTTGAAATCACACAAGGAACAGGTAAATGTTGGGTTTCTTAAGGACAATAAGGGAGATTTCCCAGCTCCTGTCCATACCTACCAGAGGTTCAGCAGTACGGTTCTCCTGGATATCAATCCTTGCTCAGGAAATATTTGATGGTCACTGTACTGAGGATCCAGGAACAGACCTGCAGGACAGTTATCCAAATGGACTCAGCTCAAATATCCAATGAGCACATATTACGGTGAGCAACCTTATTTAAGTGACTAAATAGTTCAAGTCCATGGATAATACGGTTTCTTTTACTAACACTTAGTTCTATTGTTATAGGACTAAGCATATATGAATAATACCTACACACATGAGCAAGGTTGTGTTCTCGTTAAACTACTTATAAAAGAGGTAGCGTGGGGTCTGGGAGATTGTTCAGTCAATAAAGTGCAAACACGAGGACATGAGTTTAGTTGTTCTGCACCCATACAGTAGCTGGGCATGGCGGCATACCTTCATAACCCTAGTGCTGAGGGAGACAGAGACAGGCTCATCTCTGGAGCTCACTGGCCAGCCACACTAAATAAGTAAGTGAGGTCTATGTTCAGAGAAAGAGTTTTTTCTTAAATATTAAAAGGTAGACATGATTGATTGAGATACCTACCTGCCTTTAGCCTACAAATGCACACATACACATGCACTCACACCTACATGCATATGTGTTTAATATGCTTTACATAAATGTATAAACTTATGATGGATTCTACGATTTTTGAAAAGAATGAACAAATAAGTACCGAGGAGGAGAATGGGAAAGGAAAGTGATTGGTTCAAAATGGTCTGGGTTGAGATTGTGAAATGTATTAGTAAGGAAAAGGAACCTGAAGAATACATCATACCTGTCTTCTTTTTCTGTTTGGTCTGGGGAATGATCTATGATAGCCATAATTTTTGTTTTGGATTAGTGAGTTTATCAAGTAAGTGGCAAGCCAGAGTAAAAGAATAAATAGCAAGTACCAGATAGATATATTAATGGTATATATGTATATATTTATATATGTAGATAGATAAATAGATAGACAGACAGGCAGACAGACGGACAAATGATAGACAAGAGGAAGTGGAAAGAGGGAGGGGACGAGGGAGTAGCACAACATCAAATTGAGTGCTCAGAATATTGAACAATTAAAGTTTCTGGTTGAGCGTTTTGGGCTGAGCAAAGGGTCCCCTCAGGTGAGACTTCAAAGTAGAAGATCAACTAGCATCAGATAGAGAGGTGGACCATGGGGGTACCACAACATGCCGTAGACATAGAGTGGGGAGGTAGAGGCTGTCAGCTTGAGTTTCTGATTGTGTTTCCCCCGCTTTGGCTAAGCTTCCTATGGCTGAAGTTGTGACATGTTTTGCAAACTGTGATATCAAAAATGAACAATAATCATCTGTTGAAATAGTTTATCATCAAGCTATTCTCAAGGGAACAATGTATTTATTCTTGAGGTGCTTTGCTTTCTCCAGTTTTTCTGTCAGAGTTAGATGAGGTCAAACTCTCCCCAGAAGACCTTTGACATCAATATACTATGGCGTGAATCATAGGGTGGGGCTACCCTGCCAGATTTTCAGTAAGTTCAAACAACACCTGAAAATTTACCAACATAATACATTTTACATATATGTACACACACTTATGTATAGTGACATTCTCAACTCCATGAAATGTGGTTTTCAATTATTTCCTTTTTTATGGTAATAGTTTATATTATATATGAAATACACATAGCTTATGTTATTCTGAAACTTGTAAAATTCTTAAGGAAAAATTTATGAACATTCCACTTCCATCAAATTCATTCCTTTTAGTGCTGTCTTTTAGAAAGTATAATAAGATATTTTGTCTGAACAGTACGCATGCTGAATGTCAACATTACACTACTGTAAAAATAACCACTCTGATAGTAACAAGTGAGCCAATTAGATCATAATTAAGTTGTGAGATATGTATGCTTATTTAGTTGACAATCAGTTGGTCATGTTACCAATATGCAAGATTTTGCAACATTTTTTTTCACATAAATAAAATGAGCAACAGCAGTAGAATGTCACAACCTGCTGTCAGAGAACTCATAAAATCTTTCTTAGTAAATTTTTTCTAACTTCATGCTGAAGATTGCCTCTTTAATCTCAGTTAAAAATCAAATCTTAAAAATCAGGGGATGTCATATCTGTGTCTGTACTGAAGCCTGATTATCTTTGCTAGAATGTTTTAAACAGGATTAGAAATATTGATTCTCACTTAAGTACTCTCAGATCACCCAAATCTCATTAATGAATTTCTTTAGATAATGACTCCTATTGGCTAGTTAACAAACTATCATGAACATGTAATACATTAATCCCTCAATAAATATGACCTGAAAGCCCTACATTAGAGATGTATCGCTTTGCTCCAGACTATAATTGATTGAAGTAGAGCATTAATGAAGCGTTCGGCCCTTGCTTAGTACTTACATGGCCATGAATTTTTAGGAAAAGTGTGGACTCCAAAGTTCTTAGAAAGCCATTTTATTTTTTACTAAGATGCTAAATAGAGGTGTAGTTGGGTCACCTTGAGTTGAAGTGAGAATGCACATAAGAATACAGTTTATCCCTGGACCTGGTAGAACTTTTTTTTTTTTCTTAAAGTGTTCTTAACTTAGTTTCTTTTCCTCTTGTGGAGATAAAAATACTCTTCCAAAAGCAACTTACTCTGGATCCCAGTTCAGGGTGAAGTTCATTAGGCTGAAGGTCAATGCAGTAGGAGCTTAATAAGCTGGCCATATCACATCTACAGTCAATAGATAGAGCATCATGAAGGCTTGCATACTTTTGCTCAGCTTACTTTCTCGATTTGTACAGTCCAGGATCTCCTTGCTCAAGGAATGAGCCCACCCACAAGTTGGATGGATCCTCCCATCTTGATGGACTTAATTAGGAAAATTTTCCACAGACATTTTGGGATAATTCTGGATTTTTATCAAGTTGGAAATTTATACTGACCATCATGGTTCCTATTATGATCAAAACATTGTGGGCACTGAGTTTGAAATACTATCTATGTTGTCTTTGTAGAATACAGAAATATAGTTGCTGTTTCTGGTAGGGTCTTCTAGAAGTTAGAATTTTGGGCAGAAATATAAATGTAAGAGCTTTAGTGAGCAAAGCCCTTGGAATTAACACCCACAATGAGTCAAGGAGTCTAGATTGGGCAGATGAGTATAGAAAAAAATAAGTCCTCAGCAGATCTCAATGTTTTTAACAAGGACCCTTGTACTGGGATGCATTTGTAGAATTACTTTCAGACTTCTCAATGCATAGAGACATATGTAGTCTCTCACCAGTCAGTTCCAGTTCTTTTCCTGTGTCTGTGATAAAATACTATGACCAAAAGCAACTTATAGACCAAAGTGTTAATTTTGGCTTGTGGGTTCAGAGTGACAGAGTCTACCATGGGGGCATAGAAGCAGAGCATGACAGCTGGAGCATGAAACAGAAAGATCACATTTCGTCTGCACACAGGACACAGAGAAAACCAGAAATGGGATGAGACAATATGCCTTCAAAGCCTATTGCCAATGATGTACCTCCTCCTGCAAGGCTCCACTTCCTATGGGTTCTGTAACCTCTGTGAACAGTATCACTAACTAGAGAATAAATGTTCAAATTCACGAGCCTGTGGAGGACATTTCACATTTAAACTACTTTTAAATCATTACATATGGGGAAAAACACATATGTCTTTAAACTCTGCATTAGTTAGTTTTTGATGTTGTAGTAAAATACCATGACCCAAAGCAAGGTTTAAATGAAAGCACTGATTTGGGCTCCTGGTTCTAGAATGAGAGAGACAATCATGGGGTGGGATGTAGAGGCATAACAGCTGGAGCAGGAAGCAGAGAGGAAGCTTTTCATCTACATACATGGCAAAGACAATGTAGGGCATGAGAGAACAAGAAGTGAGGTCAGGCTATAAACCCTCAAAGTCTACCACCAGTGACATACTTCCTCCACAGAGGATGTACCTTCTGAAGGTATTATAAGATCCCTAAACAGTACCATCAGTTGGGGATCATATGTTTAAATATACGGATCTATGGGTGCCATTTCTCATTCAAACCACTATATTCTCCTTAACTTGGTGCTACTATCCTGAAAAAAGATCTGGTCCAGAGTCACCATTTAAAAATACTTTCAAAACCGGAGTTAATATGAGCCTTAGACCTAGTTTTATTTCCCATTGCTGTGCTAAATTAGCATGACAAATGTAACTTAAAGGAGAATGAGTTTATTTTAGGTCACAATTTCCATTTATCATTCAGCTGTGTAAGGAAGTCACAATATCTAGAACTTCAAAGAACTGGTAACATTACATCCACAACAACAGGGAAGGAATGGGTGCATGCATACTCTGACTCAGCTCACTTTCTTCACTCTTACCCAGTTCAGGATCTCCTACCTAAGGAATAGTGCTGCCCACAGAAGGCTGGCTCTTCCCACATTACTTAATTAAAACAATCTCCCACAGACATGATCACAGGTCAACCTGATGTAGACGATTCCCCATTGAGATTCTCTTCTCATGTGATTCTAGACTGTTTCAAGTTCACAACATGGGCAGCCACACTCCTATAAGCCACATGAATAGTGAAGAAAGGCAACCACTACAGTCTTCTCTCTATACAAATCAAACCCTTACAATTCATGGAGGTAGAATTAGCTGCCCTGCTTTTGAAAGGTGAAAGGTGAAATGAACTACAGCCCATGCATTTTAGTTAGTCTGCAGTCATGATTGATACTCAATGTTTTATTCCTTTGACATTTCTATTTTCATCATTAGCTGATGCCTCCATTCACATTGATAGCTTTCTGGCTTGATTACTACAAAACACATGCCATATATATTTCATTTTCTGGCTTCAACAGATCACTCCCCAAATTTTGGGAATAAGGAAAATGTATTCATACTATTTGATATGAGAAAAGTAAGAATCTTGGGTATACATTTTGATAGGTGAGCCTCAAAATGAGGAACATTGCTTCTGAGATTATTATTTTGATTGAGACTCATATTAATTGTAACCCTGCAAAGAGGAAAAGGATAAGGTTGGCAAGTAGCACTATCCAGGGAAACCAAATTCATATTTTTTTTTCTGCCAGCCATTTTCTCACATTATCCTACTGTACTGTTGGTATATTACCAATAACAAAAATGATCACATTCTTGCTTCTTTCTTACTTTTTCTATTAATGCACAAATTTTGTGACCATAGTAGTTTTATCTTGCACTGTTTCACCCACAGTACCTACTACAGTGATTAGGGTATAATATAACCTCAACACAGATCTGTTTAACAGATAAAGAGATTCTTTGCCTTTGTTTTGTTCCACAGGTAAAAATTATAATTTTATTTATGCACATTTTACAAATATTTCATACAATCGGTGCACAAGACCCAAACAAACTATGATTTTGGAGTGTGTATTTGTACATACTGGTGGTTCAGGAGAGTGTGTGCATTCAGGCATGTACACAAAGTTCCTAGGACAAGCTCAGTGTTGGTCTTCACGTTTAAGGCTGTTGAAGACAAGGTCTTTTGTTCTCTGGTCCATATACAAGGTTAGCTGGCCCCTGAGCTTCTGGGGCTTTACCTGACTCTACCTCCCATCTCTCCACAGTATTGCAAATGCATGCTACCCGTCCAAGATTACATGGGTTCTGGGCACTCAAACTCAGCTCTGATGCTTTCAGGGCAAATACTTTAACCACTGAGCCATTTTCAAGTTGTGTGTGTGTGTGTGTGTGTGTGTGTGTGTGTGTGTGTGTGTGTGTACACCTTCACAATACCAATCTGTCATCCTTCTTAGTGACACTGTAAATCATTTTCTTGGCTGTCCATAATGAGTGAAGTATACTCCAGGATTGATGGAATATTGCCTTTTTTCTTTTTTTTTCCAATAATTTGGTGAAATATCATTGTCCACCAATACAACATGAGAACCATCTGACATCAATGGCTGTTTCATTCTGTCTTTTTTCTTGTTGTGTGTAGAAACAAGTCCATTTTATAAAATAAACTTTTGCACAAATTGATTAAATGTCCTTGGGAGAAATTCTAACCTGCCAAAGCCAACTTAGAAGTTATTTCCTGTTTAAGTTTTTTCTAATTATTACTGTTTGGGCTGATGTCTAGCTATATCTTGATTGTGTAGACATAAAATTTCCCCTTAGATGGTATTTTAGTTAACTTTCCTGTTGCTGTGGTAAAAGTAGTTTGACAAAAACAATTTTAGGAAGGATTTGTCTATCTCACAGTTTGAGGGTGTACTCCAGTGGTTCCCAAACTTCCTAAAGCTGTGACTCTTTAATAAAATTCCTCATTTGTGGTGGCTTCCAACCATTAAATTATTTCATTGCTACTTCAAAACTGTAATATTGCTACTAGTATGAATGTAATGTAATTATGAGATATGCAGGATATCTGATATGTGACCCCTGTGAAAATATTGTTCAACCCCCAAGGGGTTGCAACCCACAGGTTGAGAACCACTGGTATAGCCCATTATTACAGAGAAGTCATGATGACAGTAGCATGAAGGAGCTAGTCAGGTCGGCTACAGTCGGGGATCATAGAAAGATGGATGCTGGTTTTCAGCTTGTTCCTTTTTTCTTAATCAGTCCAGGATCCCAGCCAGTGGAGTGGTGCCACCAACAATGACAGGTCTTCTCATCTCAGTTAACAGTCACGATAACCCTTCAGGGACATGCCCAGAGGACAGTGTCCCAGGGGATTCTACATCTCATCAAGTTGAAATAAAAAATTAACCAATAGAGATGCCCATATCTTGACTCTAAAATTTCTTATGATTCTGTACACTAAAATGGGTAAGCTCAGCAATAGATCATTGACAGCACTCCAGAGTTTACTCAGCTAACATCAGCCCTACACACATTAAATATTTATAATTTTAAACAAATGTCATCTGTTTCAAAGCACATATGTTAGCTGAATCATTCACACTTTCTTAAATTTAATTACACACATTTTTGGAGGCTGTATTTTTAAGTACACAGGCAAAAAAACTCCAAATAAGCTAATCCAGGACTTGGGAATAAATATTACATCTTGATATCAACAACAAACATTTTCATACTTTTATTTATTCTTCAAAAGACTCATGCATGTATAATGCATTCTTGTCACATTCATTCTTCTACCCTCTTTTGTCCTTTCCCACCCACCACTGACTTCCTCCCAAGTCTCTATCCACTTTCATGTCTTTGGCTTGTTTTTGCTTCATGACTCAGCAGGTTTACAAGGTCCACTAGTGTACATTTCAATGTAACTTATATACTTTTAAGCACAAGACAGGCTAACTCCTGGAATTTCCCAGGTATTTGCCTGTTGTTCCCCAGAATAAAGATGTGAGCATCCATGTAATGCCCATCACTTAAAGCTGTTTGGACATCACTGTGATGACCTACTGTACTTTTGCAAATTACTTTATCTTACTTGATGCTTTGCTGTTCTCCCTGTCAGTGCTGTACCTCTGATAATGTCACTGTGTACAATGATTGTGCCAGTGCTTAGAATTACTGATAATTTCCACAGACAGTATCTGGGAGTGAAGTAGGAAGGGAATATTTATTCCATTCTGTGCAAGAGCCTTAACAGTGACTGATTTCATACAAGATGGCTTTCCTGGCATCCAAATGCAAACACTCTAGCCCCGAGAGAAAACCTGTGCACAAATTAGAAATGCTGGGAAAGCTTGCCTACAACAGATATGAGTCAAGAGATGTGTTCTGCTAAAAAGGGGGGTAGGAGTAAGCCAACAGTTTTCTGAAATCAGTAATTAATAATGGCTAACATGATTCTGACCATGGTAGTTTTGAGGGAGTATATTTGATAGGATTATACTACAAAGAGAATAGACACTATCTATATGATATCCCACTGCCAGAAGTAATGGTTTATAAAGCTGTATTTCCACAAAACATTAAAAATGAAGGTGGAAAGAAAATTGTCTGTGGAGTTGGAGAGATGATTTACTGGTTAAGAAAGGGTATTTCTCTTGCAAAGGATCCAAGTTTGGTTCCCAGGTTGAGCAGTTCACAATCCCCTGTAACTCCAATCCCAAGGAATCTGACATCCTCTTCTGGTTTCCATGGACAGCTGTATTCATGTATGTACATATACACATAGCCACACACATAAAATAAAATAAAAATCCATCTTTCAAACAATAGGTTGTTTAGGAAGAAAAATGGGAAGCAGGAAGCTGGTGAACAAGACAATGAAAGATAAATAACAGCATGGTTTTGGGATTAGCAGTGGTTTTATTCTTTATTGTTTTCCTTTTACTTTACTTTCAGGAACTCACAGTAAGGCTGACCTATGTCACAGACATAGAATATTAAATTCCATATTTGAAAAGCCAAGAACATAAATCTCAATTGATATTCTTTTAAGAATGATGTTTATCAAATAGATAAAGTAGTAGACAGACAGAGGTGGCCTTCCGTGATCTGCACTAGCAAGTTCAAAGTACTTCACATCAAAATGTTTCCTTTGTGCTGAACATGAATACAGATTGCTTTCTGCCTTTGTGCCCTACACACTACAGTTGAGTAGCAACTCACTAGCATTTATACTCTATTAGTTACTGTAAGTAACCTAGAAATCATTTAAAGAGTCCATATATATGATATAGTAAAAAAAATTATGACATTTTTATATCAAGTTGGGTTTTATTTGTATAGTTATTTTTATAATTTTGCGTTTTTGAAGCAATAATACAATTATATTATGTCCCAGTTCTCTTCCTTCTCCTATATCACACACACACACACATACACACACACACACTCACACACATATATACACACATTCACATGTATGTGTGTGTGTGTGTGTGTGTGTGTGTGTGTGTGTGTGTAAGAAACTTGAATGTTTATATGCCTTAGTATTTAACTGTAGAATAGCTCTTACCAACATTTCAAGAGAACCCAAAAGTATGATTTTTGAGGTTAACCCTCAGTTAAATATAGATGAAATTTACAAACACAGATTGGGAACAATGTGCTGACCAGCAGTCATTTTTTTTTCGAGACAGGGTTTCTCCATGTTGTTTTGGTATCCTGGAGCTCACTCTGTAGAACAGGCTGGCCTCAAACTCACAGAGATCCATCTTGGCTCTGCCTCCCGAGTGCTGGGATTAAAGGCGTGCACCACCACTGCCCGGCTTCCAGCAGTTATCTAGTTATCTTTAAACAAATATATAGTTTAATACAGAAATGACCAGTTTTCTGTAATAGAAATAAAAAAGTCCAAGTTTCATGTTTTATATATATATATATTTTTTTTCTATTCATTTTACATACAAACCACAGATTCCCCTGTCCTCTCTCCTCCTGTTCCACAGTCTCCCCTGCCAACTCACCCCCCATTCCCACTTCCTCCAAGGCAAGGTCTCCCATAGGGAGTCAGCAGAGCCTGGTACATTCAGTTGAGGCAGGTTGAAGCCCCACCTCCCTGCACCAAGGCTGCACAAAGTGTTTCACCATAGACACTAGGCTCCAAAAAGCTGGTTCATGCACTAGGGACAAGTCCTGGTCCCACTTCCTGGGAGCCCCCTAAACAGTTCAAGCTAAACAACTGTCTCACTTATCCATAGGCCCTAGTCCAGTGCCATGGGGACTCCTCAGCTATTGGTCAACAGTACATGTATTTCCACTAGTTTGGCTAGTTGTCTCTCCACTTTTTCCAATCATGGTCTCAATATCTCTTGCTCATAGAATCCCTCTCCTCTCTCATCTATTGGGCTCCTGGAGCTCTGCCTGGGACCCAGCAGTGAATCTCCGCATCTGCTTCCATCAGTCACTGGATGGGGGCTCTATGATGACAATTAGGGTATTTAACAATCTGATCACCAGAGTAGGCCAGCTCAGGCACCCTCTGGACTGTTACCAGTAGTCTATGGTGGAGTCATTCTTGTGGATTCCTGGAAACCTCCTTAGAACTCTGCTTCTCCCTATTCCCATGGTATCTTCATTTATCATGGTATCTCTTTCCTTGCTCTTCCACTCTGTTCCCATTCCAGCTTGAACCTTCCACTCTCCTAAGCTCTCATCCCCTGTTCCTTGCCCTCCATTACCCCCTTGACCCCCAGTTTGCTCATGTAGATCTCATCTATTTCTCCATCACTGGACAATCCATACGTTCTTCCTAGGGTCCTCCTTACTAGTTAGCCTCCATGAAGCTGTGGGTTACAGTCTAGTTATCCTTTGCTTTACATATAGTATCCACATATGAGTGAGAACATACCATGTTTGTCCTTCTGAATCTGGGTTACCTCACTCAGAATGATATTTCTAGTTCCATCCATTTGCCTGTAAACCTCATGATGTCATTGTTGTTTCTCTGCTGAGTAGTACTCCATTGTGTATATGTACCACATTTTCTTTTCCATTTTCAGTTGAGGGGCATCTAGGTTGTTTCCAGGTTCTGGTTATTATGAATAATGTTGCTATGAACATAGTTGAGCATGTGTCCTTGTGGTATGATTGAGCATTCCTTGGGTATATGCCCAAGAGTGGTATAGCTGGGTCTTAAGGAAGAATGACTCCCAATTTTCTGAGAAATCGCCATACTGATTTCCAAAGTGGCTGTAGCAGTTTGCATTCCCACCAACAGTGGAGGAGTGCTCCCCTTGCTCCACGTCCTCTCCAGCATAAGTTGTCTTCAGAGTTTTTGGTCTTAGCCATTCTGATGGGTGTAAGATGGTATCTCAGAGTCATTTTGATTTGCATTTCCCTGATGACTAAGGATGTTGAAGAATTCCTTAAATGTCTTTCAGCCATTTAAGATTCTTCTGTTTGGAATTCTCTGTTTAGCTCAGTAGCCCATTTTTTAACTGGACTGTTAGGTATTTTTGTCTAGTTTCTTGAGTTCTTTATATATTCTGGAGATCAGTCCTCTGTCAGATGTGGGGTTGGTGAAGATCTTTTCCCATTCTCTAATTGGTTGTTTTGTCTTATTGACCGTGTCCTTTGCCCTACAAAAGCTTCTCAGTTTTAAGAGGTCCCATTGATTGATTGTTTCTCTCAGTGTCTGTGCTACTGGTGTTATATGCCAATGCATTCAAGACTACTTCCTACTATCTCCTCTATCAGGTTCAGAGTACCTGGATTTATGTTGAGGTCTTTGATCTACTTAGACTTAAGCTTTGTGCAAGGTGACAGATATGGATCTATTTGCAATCTTCTACATGTTGACATCCAGTTAAGCCAGCACCATTTGTTGAAGATGCTTTCTTTTTTCCATTGTACAATTTTGGCTTCTTGGTCAAAAATTAGGTGTTCATACATGTGCAGATTAATATAAGGATCTTCAATTCAATTCCATTGGTCCACATGTTGGTTTTTATGCCAGTACCAAGATATTTTTGTTACTGTAGCTCTATAGTAGAGTTTGAAGTCCGGGATTTTGATACCTCTAGAGATTGCTTTATTGTACAAGATTCTTTTAGCTATCCTGGATTTTTGATTTTTCATATGATGTTGAGTATTTTTCTTTCCAGGTCTGTGAATAATTGTGTTGGGATTTTGATGGGGATTGAATTGAACCTATAGATTGCTTTTGGTAAGATTGCCATTTTTTTTTTTTTTTAGCTAGGCGGTGGTGGTGGTGCACACCTTTAATCCCAGCACTCGAGAGGCAGAGGCAGGCAGATCTCTGTGAGTTTGAGGCCAGCCTTGACTACAGAGTGAGTTCCAGGAAAGGTGCAAAGCTACACAGAGAAACCCTGTCTCGAAAAAAAAACCCAAAACAAACAAACAAACAAACAAAAAGATTGCCATTTTTACTATGTTAATCCTACCTATCCATGAGCATTGGAGATCTTTCCACTTTCTGATATCTTCTTCAATTTCTTTTTTCAGAGACTTAAAGTTCTTGTCATACAGGTCCTTCACTTACTTAGAGTTACTCCAAGGTATTATATATTATTTGTGGCTATTGTAAAGGGTGATGTTTCTCTGATTTCTTTCTCAGCCCTTTTATCATTTGTATATAGGAGGGCTACTGTTTTTTTTTTTTTTTTTTTTTTTAGTTAATCTTGTATCCTGCCATGTAACTGAAGGTGTTTATCAGCTGTAGGAGTTTCTTGGTCAAATTTTTTGGGATCACTTTGTCATATCATCTGCAAATAGTGAAAGTTTGACTTCTACCTTTCCAATTTGTATCCCCTTGATCTCCTTTTGTTCTCTTATTGCTCTAGCTAGAACTTCAAGTACTATATTGAATAAATATGGGGAGAGCAGGCAACCTTGTCTTGTTCCAGTTCTTAGTGGAATCCCTTTGAGTTTCTCTCCATTTACTTTGATGTTGGCTGTTGCTTGCTATAAATTGCCTTTATTATGTTTAGGTATGTTCCCTGTATTCCTGATCGCTCCAAGACTTTTATTATGAAGGGGTGTTGGATTTTGTCAAATGCCTTTTCTGCATCTAGTGAGATGATCATGTGTTTTTTTTTTTTCTTTCAGTTTGTTTACATGGTGTTTTACATTGACAGACTTTCATATGCTGAACCACCCTTGCATCTCTGGGATGAAGCCTACTTGATCATGGTGGATAATTGTTTTGATGTGTTCTTGGAGTATGTTTGCCAGTATTTTATTGAGTATTTTTGCATCAATGTTCATGAGGAAAATTGGTATGTAGTTTTCTTTCTTAGTTTGGCTTGGGAATCAGGGTAATTGTAGCTTTATAGAAGGAGTTTCGAAACATTTCTTCTGTTTCTATTGTGTGGAACAATTTAAATAGTATTGGTATTATCTCTTCTTTGAAGATCTGGTAGAATTCTGTGTTGAAATCATCTGGTCCTGGGCTTTTTTTCGGTTGGTAGACTTTTAATGACTGTTTCTATTTCCTTAGGGTTTACTGGTAAATTTAAATTGTTTATCTGGTGTTGGTTTAACTTAGGCATGTGGAACCTATCCAGAAAATTATCCATTTCTTTTAGATTTTCCAATTTTGTGGAGTACAGGTTTTTGAAGTATAACCTGATGATTTTCTGGATTTCCTCAATGTTAGTTGTTATGTCTTCTTTTTCATTTCTGATTTTGCTAATTTGGATTCTCTCTTTCTGCCTTTTAATTAGTCTGGATAAGGGCTTGTCTCTCTTGTTTATTTTCTCAAAGAACCAATTCTTTGTTCCATTTAATTTGATGTTGGCTGTTGGTTTGCTGTAAATTGCCTTTATTATGTTTAGGTATGTTCCTTGTATTCCTGATCCCTCCAAGACCTTTATCATAAAGGGGTGTTGGGTTTTGTCAAAGGTCTTTTCAGCATCCAATGAAATGATCATGTGGGTTTTTTTTTTCTTTCAGTTTGTTTATATGGTATATTACATTGACAGACCTTTGTATGTTGAATCAACCTTGCATCTCTGGGATAAAGCCTACTTGATCATGGTGGATAATTTTTTTTGATGTGTTCTTGGAGTCTCTTTGCCATTATTTTATTGAGTATTTTTGCATCAATATTCATGAGGAAAATTGGTCTGTAATTCTCTTTCTTTGTTGCATCTTTGTATGGCTTGGGAATCAGAGTAACTGTAGTCTCATAAAAGAAGTTTGGTAACATTCTTTCTGTTTCTACTGTGTGGAACAATTTGAAAAGTATTGTTATTAATGCTTCTTTGAAAATCTGGTAGAATTCTGCATTGAAACCATCTGGTCCCGGGCTTTTCTTGGTTGGTAGACTTTTAATGACTATTTCTCTTTCCTTCGGGGTTATTGGTAAATTTAAATTGTTTATCTGGTCTTGATTTAGCTTTGGTATGGGGTACCTGTCAAGAAAATTGTCCATTTCTTTTAGATTTTCCATTTTTGTGGAGTACAGGTTTTTGAAGTATGACCTGATGATTCTCTGGTTTCCTCATTGTCAGTTGTTATGTCTCCCTTTTCATTTCTGATTTTGTTAATTTGGATGCTCTCTCTCTGCCTTTTGGTTAGTCTGGATAAGTGCTTGTCTATCTTGTTGATTTTCTCAAAGAACAAACTCTTTGTTTCATTAATTTTTTGTATTGTTCTCTTCTTTTCTATTTTATTGATTTCAGCTCTTAATTTTATTATTTCATGGTGTCTATTCCTCCTGGGTGACTTTGCTTCTACTTGTTCTAGAGCTTTCATGTGTGCTGTTACATCACTAGTGTAAGATTTCTCCAACTTCTTTTTGTGGGTATTTAGTGCTATGAATTTTCCTCTTAGCCTTGCTTTCATAACATCCCATAAATTTGTGTATGTGGTACATTCATTTTCATTGAACTCTAGGAAGTCTTTAATTTCTTTATTTCTTCCTTGACCCATTGGTGATTCAGCTGAGCATCACTAAGTTTCCATGAGATTGTAGGCTTTCTGTAATTTTTGTTGTTGTTGAAATCTAACTTTAAGCCGTGGTTGTCTGATAGAATACAGGAGGTTATTCCAATTTTTTTTGTATCTGTTGAGATTTACTTTGTGACTGAGTATGTGGTCGATTTTAGAGAAGGATCCATGGGGTGCTGAGAAGAAGGTATGTTCTTTTGTGTTAGGGTGGAATGTTATGTAGATATTGATTAAGTCCATTTCAGTCATAACGTCAGTTAGGTCCCTAATTTCTCTGTTAAGTTTTGATCTGGCATATCTGTCCAGTGGTGAGAGTGGGGTGTTGAAGTCTCCTACTATTTATGAATGGGGTTTGATGTGTGATTTAAGCTTTAGTAATGTTGATTTTACATATGTGGGTGCTCTTTTATTTGGGGCATAAATGTTCAGAATTGAAACTTCATCTTGGTGGATCTTTCCTGTAATGAGTATGTAATTTCCTTCTCAATCTCCTTTGAGTGATTTTAATTTGAAGTCTATTTTGATGGATATTAAGGTCCTACACCAGCTTGTTTCTTAAGACCATTTGATTGGAAAGACTTTTCCCAGCCTTTTATTCTTAGGTAGTGTCTATCTTTGAAGTTGAGGTGTGTTTCTTGTATGCAGCAGAAAGATGGGTCCTGCTTTCATATCCATTATGTTAGCTTGTGTCTTTTTATAGGTGAATTAAGTCCATTGATATTAAGGGATATTAATAATCAGTGACTGTTAATTCCTGTTATCTTTTGGTGGTAGTGTGTGTGTATTTCTCTTCTTTGGGATTTACTGCTGTGGAGTTATCTGTTGCCTGTGTGTTTGTCAGTGTATGTGACTTCCTTAGGTTGGAAATTTCCTTCCAGTGCTTTCTGTAGGCTGGATTTATGGATAGATATTGTTTAAATCTGGTTTTGTCTTGGATTTTCCTGTACACTCTGTCTATGATGATTAAAAGTTTTACTGGGTATATTAGTCTAGGCTGGCATCTGTGGTCTCTTAGTATCTGCATTACATCTGTCCAGGACCTGCTGGCTTTCAAAATCACCATTGAAAAGTCAGGTGTTATTCTGATGGGTCTGTCTTTATAAGTCACTTGACCTTTTTGCTTTGCTGTTCTTAATATTCTTTCTTTATTCTGTATGTTTAGTTGTTTAATTATTATGTGGTGAGGGGACTTTTTGGGGGGTCTAGTCTGTTTGGTGTTCTATAGGCTTCTTGTTTCTTCATAGGTATTTCCTTCTTTCAGTTGGGAAAGTTTTCTTCTATGATTTTGTTGAATATATTTTCTGTGCCTTTGAGTTGGTATTCTCCTTCTATCCCTATTATTCTTAGGTTTGGCCTTTTCATGGTGTCCCAGGTTTCCTGGACATTTTGTGTTATGACTTTATTGGCTTTGGTAGTTTCTTTGACTGGTGAATCTATTTCCTCTATTGTATCCTCTACACCAGAGATTCTCTCTTCCATCTTTTGTGTTCTGTTGGTTATGCTTACATCTGTGTTTACTGTTCGTTTACTCAGATTTTCTATTTCCAGCATTCCCTCTGTTTGTGTCTTCTTCACTGTTTCTATTTTACTTTTCAGGTCTTGAACTGTTTCCTTCACATGTTTAAGTGCTTTTTCATGGTTTCCTTGGCTTTCCTTAAGGGAATTATTGATTTCTTCCAATTTTTGTTTGTCTTTTCCTCAATTTCTTTAAGGGGATTTTTCATTTGCTCTTTTCAGGCCTCTAGTATCTTCATGAAGTTATTTTTAAGATCGCTTTCTTCTGCTTCTACATTGTTATGTTCAGGACTTGCTGTTGTAGAAGGGTTAGGTTCTGGTGATACCATATTGCTTTTTATGTTGTTGTATGTATTTTTGCACTGGTGTCTACCCATCTCTTCCTCCAATAGGTGCAAGAAGTGCCTGTGTCTAAGCGAGCTGCTATTGGTCCAATCTGTGCTTTCTGTGTCTGTGTCTCTGGAGGTCCCTCTGGGTTCAATCTTAGCTCTTGGTCTAATTGGAGCTGGCAGATTCTGTGTCTTTGAGAGCTGCTCTTGGTCCAATCCAAGCTAGCTGATTCTGTGACTCACAGAGCTACTGTTGGACTTTTCAGGGCTCTTGGTTCAATCAGAGCTGCCAGATTCTGTGTCTCAGGAAGTCTCTCTTGGTCCAATGAGAATGGGCAGATTCTGTGTCTCAGAAAGCCACTCTTAGTCCAATGAGAGCTGGCAGATTCCCTGTCTCAGGAAGATACTCTTAGTCCAATGAGAGCTGGCAGTTTGGTTTCCATGTTTCAGGAAGTCACTGGGGTCACAGGAAGATGGGTATTGGGGTAGGGCATGGAACTTGTAGATTGCAGGGCCAGAAGGGGGGTTTTGGTGGGGAACCTTCCCACAGGAGTTTTCCCTGCTGGCCAGCAACTGGGGCAGAGTTGGGTGAAGGTTCCTGGGGACTCCAAAGTTTCATGTCTTTTGTGTCATTTTATTACTTTACCTGCCACATATCATCTTGTAGCAGTCAGTTTTGTCATTTGCCCTCACTAGGCCCCATTTAGCCTGTAACCAGTATTGATTTAATAAATGCCAAGGAGCAGTCATCAGTAGAAGCAGGGCTGGGTACATGAGTGAGAAAGGGAGTGAGAGATTGGAGGAGCATGGTTGTAGTCTGCATCAGGGCACTGTGACAATTCCCCTTCCCTAGCAGTGGTACAGCTGTTCCTCCATTGGAGCATCCACAGCAGGGATTATGTCTGCTCTGGTTAGAGGTAGACAAAGTGAATAGCTGTATTTTTATCTAAGCTGAGTGGGGGTGTATATGAACTCTCACAGGAAGACATTCAGGAACAGAGTTTGGGGGTTTCTTGGCCTTGTGGTTTCCCAGATTTACAGATACAGAATTATCAGTAAAATTGTGACAGGGAAGCACAAAAAATGCAATTCTAAAAGGTATTAAAATTCAAGGAATTAAGTCCATAATGCCATTCATAATGGTAGTCCTTTTCTGTAGAGCAGTGCTTCTCACCAGAGGTCATCACTTTGACCTGCCTCTTGGAGACACATGGAAGCATCTTGGGTTGTCACAAGTACTGGCATGCAATAGACAAAAGTCAGGAATGAATCAAATCTTCTACAGCAGCCAGAGAAATTCTCAGATCAATACTCATCTAACCCAACTTGTCAATAATGTCAAAGTTGAGACTGCTTTAAAAGAAAAATTACAAACATGAGACCCAGATAATGTTATACCATCTTGAACCTCTGTGACTGCCCAAAAGTGATATAGCCATTTTGTCTTTCTGCTTTCTTATGTAGAACCTGAGGACAATAAGATTTAGTTCTTAGTGCTTGTTAATGAGCAGAACTCTTGACTAGTGCCTAATGCATTGGAAAACAAAAGCCAGGAAAAAATGCTTAATTATTATATATTTCTCACCCACCTCCCCTTTCTTTCTATCTAAGTTAATGGCAGGATCGGGGTGGGGGTTGCTGTTTTGTACTAAGCTTATTTGGCAATTATTCCATTCTTAGAGACAGGGAGGAAACATGAACAGAAAAGTTCTAAGCTTGTGTGGAAAAAAAAATATGACTATTCTCCCAGGATTGCTTATGACCTTAGGCAAAGCAAATTTCTGCCTCTCTGGTTAGTTTCCTTAACCATTTAAAAGATGAGAGTTCTTTTCCCCTTACTTGTCTCAAAAATTAAAATAATGTGGTACTTAGGAAAAGCAATGATCTGCCCAGAGGTGATGGAGAAATGATTTTTACTTCAGCAACATGTTCAAATTCTTTCAGAACTGAGACAAATTATCTAAATGGAGGGATTTAAGCATTCACCTAGATTTTGATTGAGAAAAAAGTGCTTCTGTTGCCCATTTTCCAGTGAATGTCTCTATATCCATGTGTATATAGGCAGGACTAATTGGACTCAATGATATTTGGGAAAATATAAGAGAACAGGAAATTGTGAGGAGGGCACAGTTGATGGAACAGGTCTAAGAAGAGTTGGAGGAGAAACTGGAGGTGGATAGGATCAAAACACATTGCACACACAAATGATATTCTTAAATAGTAAATTAAAATGCATTTAAAATATATTAAGGAATTATTTACACAACATTTAAATGTATATTGAAATAAATTGGATATAATTTCACACATAATTCACCAGTGAATCCAACATTGAATTCAAGCCAATTGTGAAAGCCCATGCCTTTAATATGAGAACTCAGGAGTCAAAGGCAGGCAGATTCCCTTGAGTTGAAGACTAGTCTTGTCTATAAAGTAAATTCCAGGCAAACTAGGATTACTTACTGAGACTCTGTCGTAAAAAATAAGACAAAGTTTGAAATTTCCCACTATATCCATTTCTACTCTACATAGTTCATTCCATTTCATATTTTCCCAGTTTTGTTTCAACTTTTTTTTTTTTTTTTACAAATTTGGAATATCTTTAATTTTTTTTCTTATTTTGCCCAGTTTAGAGAACATTTGATTCTTGTTTTCAAAAGATTGACTCTTGACTCGCCCAACCACATATCTTTTCCTTTGCCTCTAAAGATTATTGTTTGTATTATTATTTTAAAATTGTAAAGTTTATAAAATCTACATTTTTGCATGTAGCTCAGGTTGTTTTCCAGTTTTACCATGAGTTGGTTTCAGAGATATAAGCATAATACCATGGCATTTATTGCTTTAAAAATTATGTAAATAAAATTATGCAGATATATAACTTAAGTGGAACCTATAAAAGGAAATGCAATCTTGTTACTAAATTCAAATGCTAAAGGAAAATATCCCAAGCACCATCCATAGAATGCTTTTTTTCTCTAGACTTAGACTCTCTTCCTATATCTTCAATGACAATTTGCATTCATACTCATCCTATTTTGTCTTCCTAGAGTACTATTTTTGTTGCTGCTGCAGGTGGCCCTCTTGTTTTTAAACTTTTCTGTTAAGTTTACTAGAGTGGACTGGTTACCTTGCAGTAGAATCTGAAACAGCTTTGTGATCTAGAAATTAGTTGAGCCTTGTGTGAGAATCAACCTGTCATGGGGTGAGCAAGGGAAACGTGAAAGTTTCTTTTGTTTATTTGCTTTTGTTTTTTAAGAAGGCAGTATTGTATAAATGCAAACACAGGACTGTAAGGTAGTAATAGCAGAGGCCTCCTCTGACTATAATGGGGAGCTCTTTGGTGGGATGCCTGATGCTCCTTAAGCTTCAATTCTAATTAACATCAAGGAGTAGGCATAGGGTCCTGGCCATGACCTTAAGAAGGTGAAACTCTTCAACCAGCACAGTGTTGAGGTAGAGAATAAAGAGAGTCACAGCTACAACCCAAGTATGAATAGCCCCAGCAGCTGGTGTCCTATTATTTTGGGGTCTGAAAGTGAAGACAATGAGGGATCTTTTTGCACGTGAGATTCTTGAACATTTTTTACATATTATTTTGGATATATGGTCACATGTAGCCAAAACAGGCCTCCTATTGGCTATATAGCCAAGAATGACCCTGAATTTCTGATTCTCCTGCCTCTAACTTCTGAATGTGGGGATTACAGACACATGCCACCACTTACAGTGTATGGTGTAAGGATGGGACCTATAGCTTTATACATGCCAACTGAGGGAAATACACAGAATTGTCCTTCAACAGCATAAAAGCTAAGCTTTTACATACTTCACTGATGAGATGGCCAACAAAGGATTTTCAAACTATGTCTAGATTATCTCCTGAACCTTCAGTGCTCTTGGAGGAATCCAGCAGGGCTCTGCCTGTTGGACATTTGCTTAGAATTTCCTATCTATGGAACAATGAACATTTTTCCCTTCATCTTTGAAGGTCTGAAACTTCAATGGCAGGGGTCATCTCCAAACCAAGCTTTCCTATGTGCTTCTGCATGAACATCTTTCATTCTTTTGATAAACATAATCTATTTTCAATACCTATCTCATTCATTCATTTCACTGGTCTTTATACCTAGAATTCTTTTTGTTTTTGTACTTAGAATTCTTGTTGAACCAAATGTAACATTTTGGATCTGTCTTCCCTGAAAAGAAACTTTTCTTCTATTATCTTTCCCTTTATCCTTTATTCTGATTGTCTCCTACAACAGTTTCTCAAATTTTATTTTCCCAGATCATTAGCTAGGCCCTTAGCATTGTTGTATTGTATTTTTGATTCCATAAACTGACTTTTAAAGTGTTCAAATCTTTTAATTTTTTCTTTGTCTTTCTTTTTTTTTCTTACATTCTGACAAGTACAATGTATACATTTCTGTTCATGTGTTTTAAAATATATAAACATTATGAAAAGACTAAGTTATACTAATTAACATATATTTACTCACATAGTATTTTTTGTGGAAACAATATTTCAAGTGGACTCTCTCGGGTCTCAATAATTTTCAAGATTAAAATGCATTGTTAGTAATGCAGAGAGCTGAATATGCACTATCTCACGTATGTGTGGAATTTACAAAACACAAGGCCAGAGATTGTCAATAGCACAAACATCAGTTAAGGGAAGGAAAAAAATCCATGAGATGTATTGTACAAATTAGGTAACTATAGAGACTGTTTTTTTTTTCATTTTTAATGTTATTCTCTTTTTAATGAATAAAACAGATTCTTGTTTTCTTCACAACACCCTACATTTACTTTTTAGATATTTTCTGTAAACATTTCTGTTTCTTCTTAGTCATCTGAGTGTTCTTATACATTGATAATTGTGTGCATGTGTGTACATGTGCATGGGGAGGCCCATGAAGGGTACCCTGGTGTCTTCCTGTAACTGTCTGCTTCCTTTGAGGCAGGGCCTTTGGCTGAACTTGGGGTTTCCAGTTTTCAGGAAATCAATGATCTTTAGATTCATTGAGAGACTTTGCCTCAAAACTAAGATGAAGTGCAACTGAGGAAGGCACTAGAAGTTGATACATGGCCTTCACACACACACACACACACACACACACACACACACACACACACACACTGAGGTTATTTCATTTAAATGGTGCCTTCTCTTATTTTACTCTTATTAGAAGAAATAAAATCACACTTTAATGCAAGTCTTTTTCATACTATGAGAGAGCATTTCAGTCAAATAACAAATGTCCTTCACATTTTTTTTTTCATTTTATCTAGTGCTACTAACCAATACTAGAATTAGTAACCCATTACTTTTGGCACATCTCTGACCAAGTTATGACATAATAATGCAGTGAATTTTTATCTTGAGATTTAGAGGAAAACCATTAGCACAAAGGTGTGTATTAATTCCTTGATTTAATGAGACATAAATGGTTTGGTAGAAATAGAGGAATAAAAACATTTTGTGTCCTGTGAGTGCATAGCTTTATTAATGTCCCTCTTTGTGGAGAGATGAACAGTTGCAATACAGAATAACTAGAGAAGATGCACGGAGGCTTACCTGTATGCACAGTTGCCCTCATGTGGGAACATGGGAGAAGGCTGGCCAGTAATATTGTGAAGAACAGCTATTTCCTCACAATTTCTCAGAGTCCTCACTAGTTGGCATCACTGTATCCACTGGTAGTGCAACTACAGAACATTATTTGAGTAAATAACCCAGCTCTGTGAAATGGATAAATCACCCAAAAGCAGAAGGTGTGAAGAGGCTTGCCTGGGCTTCCTGTGTCTGTCACTTAGTTGCTGTAGCAACCATTGCTAACAAAACAATAAAACCCATGGTAACCTTTATGGTTGTGTGGAATTGGGGGGGGGATTAGCAAAGAACTTGGCTCATCCTTTCTCAGGGGACCCACTCGAATCATTGAAGCTTAATGTCATTTGTCTGCATTTCTTTCAACAAAACAGTCCACATACCAATTTGCTTAAATGGTGGATGCACATGACAAATCTAATTATCCTTTATCTCACACAGTCATTAATCATTCCTATCCATTATTCATTGGCTATCCATAGCCACTACAGTCTTCAGTACATGAAACTTCAATATATATTACAGTATCTTGTTTGTAAGTGGCATTTGTCTCTGAAATGGGATATACAATGTTTCTGAGTTAGAGGAAATATTCTTGGCATGGAAGCCAGTGATATGTTTTGTGGCATTATTCTCATAATCTATAAAATTAATAAAATGAAGACAGTGCACTGGAGATTATTGTGAGGCTGTAGATGAGTATTCCCTAGTTGTTAACTAATACTGTGAGGTGAATCTACAATCATACCCAGGGAGCCCATCAATACAATCTACAACAATACCCAGGAACCCCACTGATACAAGCTACAGCCATACCCAAGAACTACACAGATACAACCTACAACAATACCCATGAACCCATCAATGCAAACTACAACAATACTCAAGGACCCCACTGATACAACTTACAACCATACCCAGGGACCCCACCAATACAAACTACAATACCCAATGATCCTAATAATACAACCTACAACAATGCCCAAGGATCCCACAGATATAACTTGCAACAATACCCAAGGGTCTCAGATACAATCTACAGTAATTTACAGGATCCCACTTCATTTTGAAAATACGTTTTAAGTCACGTGATGCAACAGGTGGATGTCATATGAAATCTCTTAATTTCAGATTTCCCACCTCAGTCTCTGCCATCATCTTCCCTGTGTCATTGCAGACAATCAGCCTGTTGACTGAATAATTATCTGACCAGGACAGAGTCAACTGCTTAGTATATTTCTGTTGACAAAATACAGCAAGTCGCTTAACCTATGTTTTTATCAGTGAAAAGAAAAAGGCAAATTGCACATGCTATAAATTCACTATGGAGTTCTGCCTGCTGCTGTGGAGGTAGGGAAGGAAAACAGTGGTTTTAGCAGCTCGTTTTTCCTGGGGCATGCTTCTAGATCAGTCAGCTCTGCTGTCTAACTCAATCTGTCTGAAAATAACTAGTAGTGATTATACTGCCAAATGTGTCTGTCCTCCATATCCTTTCTCACACCTTTGGAGGACCAACTTGATCACGGATTCCTCAAAAGATTTGTGTGACACATTATATAGAAGACAGAGGTGCAGAACCAGATTGAAGTTGAAACCAATAAGAGATGTTAAAACAAAACAAAACAAAACAAAACAAACAAACATATAAGTACAGGAAGGGGATATAAGGAAGGGGAGAGAAATTCAGATGTTCGCTTTCTCCCTACCTAGAATCCTTTTCTACACATTATCTTTTCCTAAATATCTCCATTTCTTTAAAAATATCTCCATTTCTTTAAAAATATGTATTGTTGTTGCTGTTTTTTAAGTTGCTTGTGTGTTTAATAGCTTTGTACCCGAGCCTGTGTATAGTTGCGTGGTACAGCCAGAAGAGGGCATCAGATCCCCTGGAACTAGAGTTAAAGGAGCTTGGGAGCTACCTGAAATGGATGCTGGGAATGAAATTCAGTTCTTCTGCAGGAGCAGCACATGGGCTTAACTACTGAGCCATCTCTCCAGTCTCAGTGTTTCCGTTTCTTATCTCATCAGTGAGACAATGTTCTTAAGGAAAATCTCATAGATATTTACACATATTGCTTGTCTCTAGCAACCTCATAGTTGCCATTAGGTGGAGAGTGGAAAGATCAATGAGAGGGAAGGTGGCTTTGGGTATTTAGGTATTCGGGTATTTGCCTTTGTGACAGCAAGGATATTCTAGGCAAACTTTTCAAGAATAACTGTTGCATGACAATAACTTATTTTAACAAAAGTGTTTCCATTGTGAGAAAATACAAAATGGTGAGAAATTTTGTTAGAGATCTAGATTGCTTTTACTTAAAACTCGTGAAAGTAGGGGAATATTCACAGTATAAAGTCAGAACCAAGGGTTTTATAAGGTGAGGACAAAAAAAAGGAATGTTTTTGTTAAGTTGATGGGTTAGGTTCTGGCGACTTGTGGTTATGTCTTATAAAGGTTAGAGCAGAAATGTGTGCCCTTCACAGAGACTTATTGGAACCTCCAGTTTCCAGGAAAGACTGATCTATTGTAGGATCTCTCTGGTTCTTTCAATTCTATGTTAGACTGTGAACGCTTTACTATGACTGACTCCATTTGTGTTTAATCTGGTCGGGTGTCTGCTGCAGGAGCTGGGTCAAAACAATGCTAGATGCTTTCTAATTACCATGGGCACTTCCATCTACTACTCTACTCTAGCCCCAGACTTACCAATTATTTCTTACTCTTTTCCCTCCCTTACTTACCATACTTGGTCTTTTACCAACTCTGCGGATCCTATCTCCCAAATGTCCCATGACTTTCTTACTTGTCTAGTACTGTTACTATGATCACTGTTGGAACTACTGTCGTCTGTCAGCTAGGTGTGATATCACTTTATTCTTAAGCATGTTCTTTACTTTTAATTATGTGTATATGCGTGTATCCATGTTGGGGTATTTGCGAGTGAGTTCAGGTGCTCTAGGGAAAAGGCCAGAGGTGTCAGAACTGGGAACTTAACTCAGGACCTCTGCAAGAACAATATGCACTTTAACCACTGAGTAAGATCTTCAGGCCCTAAATCTTATATTAATTTAAACTAACTTTCATACCTTTTTACCATCAAATAACTTTAAACATTTAGGAATGATGATGAAACTTTAGAAACAAAGGTCTCTGTGGTTGAGTATTATTTTAAGGTGGGTTATTTTGTTTATGTCACATTTGTTTAACTCTGTAAAGCTGTGTTACTGTGCCTGATTAAAATACCTGATAGTCTAATAAAGAACTGAACAGCCAATAGCAAGGCAGGAGAAAGGATAGGTGGGGTTGGCAGGCAGAGAGAATATATAGAGGGAGAAATCTGGGAGAGAAAAAGAAGTAGCCAGAGAAGGAGTAGGACATCAGGGCCAGCCACCCAACTACACAACCTGCAATGGTGTAAGAAAGAAAAGTACACAGAAACAGAAAAAGGTAAAAACCTAGAAGCAAAAAGTAGATGGGCTAATTTAGGTTAACAAAAGCTGACAAGAACCAAGCCAAGCTAAGACTGGGCATTTATAATTAAGAATTAGCCTCTATGTGTGATTTATTTGGTAGCTGGGTGGCAGGCCCCCCAAACCAGTAAAAATAACCAACAACGGGTCTCACCTCAAAGGGAAGACAGCATCCGTCCTTGAGACAAGTGAGTGACCAGAGTTGGGAAACAGATTTAAGTTACCACAAATACCATGCTCCAACATGTTACATGAAATTTTTATAGTAACAGAACAGATTTATACATGGAAACCCTTTACATACACTTTGGTGGAAAAATCAGGTATGTAGGTTATAGCAAGTGGAGAGATTTCTGCCATAGACACCAGAAGCCTTCTTAATCACAGAAATGTTTGGTGACACACAGGGGTGGATGATAAATAGCTATTTGGGAGGCTAAGATGCATCAAGATACTCGACTCTGGACCTGGAAGGTTCCAACTCTTTATAGTCATTGGTAATCTAAATTAGTCAGTCAGCCCTTCTAGAACATTCCATGTATGTATGGATTCTTTTCAGAATCTTTAATTCATGCTAGCTTTCCTGTCAGATTTCTCACTGTTTAGCTAAGTGATGTCAAGTCTATTTCTAAGGCTTTTTATTAAAAATCAGAAACAATTATATTGACTTAATTGACTTACTACAAGTGTTAATTCTGTGTATGTATATGCCCCTGAAGAGACTTAGTGTGCAGGAAATACTCTGCAAATATTAGCTGTTACTATTATTATACACAGAGATCCCGTGAGATACTAAATGCATTTATGATGATTCTCCTTTTAAACTTAAACCATATTATCATTTCCAATTAATTCTGGAGTAAGTTTCAGAATTCTTTTTTTTTTCTGAGACAGGGTTTCTCTGTGTAGCTTTGGAGCCTGTCCTCGAACTCAGTCTGTAGCCCAGGCTGGACTTGAACTCACAGAGATCTGCCTGTCTCTGCCTCCAGGATGCTGGAGGTAAAGGTGTGTGCCACCACCACCCGGCCTCAAAATTCTTGATAGAGTTCTAAATGATCTTTCAAGGTTCATCTCTGCACAGTATTCCAGTGCCAATTGGCTATTTTCTATGTTCTCTCTCTCTCTCTCTCTCTCTCTCTCTCTCTCTCTCTCTCTCTCTCTCTCTCTCTCCTCTTTCTCTGTTTCTCTCACTCACTCTCTTCTCTCTCTCTTTCTCTCTCTCTCATTATTTCTAACATCGATGATTTAATTTAAATTTCTTTGCCTCTCAGGATTCATTTTCATCTAGACCTTCCCATATGCAGCTCTCCTTCCCCTTCTTAGGCTGGATTTCCATTTGTCTTTCCTTCAGTACTGACATTGTTTCAGAATCCGATTTGCAGAGCACTTTCTAGGGACACTATTATGTGATACTATTATGTAAGTACTCAAGACTAAGTCACATAAATCAAGTCTCCCATTTTTGGCAATTTTAAAATACCTAGAAGTACAGCTAATTAGTTACTTATGTGATTATGTGCCTTAATTTTTCTATCATGTAAATTTCATTTTGTTTTTAGAAATATTATATGTATGGGAGATGTTCTCTTTGTTAACCGTTGTATGACCTGCATCTAAACTATTACCTGACATCTTGTTCTGTCTACACTATTTGTAAGTAAATGGATCAGAGAAATACATGCAGATTTACTCTGATGCTTTCTTTTTCTAGTGATTTGTCCTAGATTCAATAACTAGGAAAATAAGCGATTGCCACAGAGGTAGTACTTGTGGCTTGGACCCGAAATGTCCTCTGCAGGCTCATGTTTGAATGTTTGTGCTTTAAGATGCTGTGAAGGCTTTAGGAGTTGGCTCTAGGTGGTGGAAGTAAGAAAGAGGATCTGGGCTTTGGAAAGGGATCGCCCAGCCCTTTGTACAGATGTTAGTCTCCTCTTCCTTGACCCAAAACCTTGTGAACAGTCTTGGACTGAAAACACAAAGTATTTTGTCCCATGTGTGCTGCCTCTGTTTTGCAGCCATGTGAAAGCTAGCCAGCAAAGCACAGTAACTACCCAGTGTGAAAGTAAAGCAAAGTGTCCCAGGCCTCTGTTATCACAAATTACGTTGTCTCCCGTTCTGTTCACTTAACTCAGACATGGTCATGACCAAACCATTAAGTAGTATCTTGCTAAGAGGGTTAGTATAAGGTCCCAAATGCATTTTTTTTAACTTTTAAAAGACTTTTGTTTGTATTTTATATGAGCATTTTATTTCTTGTATATATGTGTTCTGTGTTTACTTTTGGTGCCCATGGAGACCAGAAGAGGCAAGTAAGGTGTCCTGGAACTGGGGTTCCAGATGATTATGGGCCACTAAATGGGTGTTGGGAAACAAGCCTGGGTCCTTGACTAGAGCAGCAAGTGATTTTAAGTACTAAGTCGTTTCTCAGATCTCCAAATTAAAATTTTTGAATTAGTGAGATTGGTAAATCGGGGCATGTAAGATTAGGATTAAATACACACATATACATCTCTATATATTCATAAATGATTTATTAAAATTAAACACATATTTATGTTGGAATCAAACCTGAGTGTTAGTATTTCTTCTACCACATCTTATTAAGATCAATTCTTGGCATAAAAAAAAAAGAATTGTAGATTTTTTTGGAAGATTTCTTAAATTAACTACAAATCAGACATAGCAAGATTTAAAATAAAAATAGTGGCCTGGTTCAGGCCAATGTCCAACATCTGGCCAACTCATAGTCTTTCTACATTGCAAGAAGAAGCGGTGACTCCAATGTGAAGGATGCTGGGAACGCAAGCTTAGACAGTTTTAAAATGGACCTTTGTTAGAAGAGTCTTCTCTTCACTCCCTTGGTGAGTCATTTGGAGCGAATAGGTCATAGCTTCCTTAAATATATTTAAATTTGGTTTTAATAAGTCATATTATTAGACCAAATAGTAGGTTCCCTTTTCAGAATTGGGATTAAATATGGGCTGGGAAGATGCCTCAGGCGTTAAAGTGCTTGCCACATAGGCAAGAGCAGCGTACTTTCCCTGAACCCACAGAAATTCTGAGTAACTCAGGCACCCACTTATAACTCCAGCCTCAGAAAGCAGAGATGATATTCCTGGTGCAAACTGGCTAGCCAGTCCAGCCATATTGGTAAGCTTTGGGTTTTCATGAGATAGAGTGGATAAGATTCCTGACATCAGCTTCAGGACTCCACAGGTGCAAGCACACACTAATGGGCACCACACAAATACATATGGCTTGAATACATATTTTCATAACGAGTGAGCACAGTTGTCTCTTTCTGTGTGTGGATTATTCATTCAAATACCTCACCGAAACCAGACTCAAACCTACTTAGAATAAACAGTCTCTGAACTGAACTTCTGCTGTCATTATGTCCTTGGCTGGTGAAGTTTAGGTAAACGTGACAAAAGTTATGGTTATCCTGAGAGAAAGACCTCAGTTGAGGAAAAAAAAAAAAAAAGCCTCCATCCTATTGGCACATAAGCAAGCCTGGGGACATTTTGATTAATCACTGATATGGGAAGGTCTAGCCAACTATGAGTAGTGCTGAACCTGGGCAAGGGGCCCTGGGTTGTATAAGAAAGCACACAGGACAAGCCATGGAGCAAGCCACTAAGCACCTTTCCTTTATGGTCACTTCAGTTCATCCCTCCAGGTTCCCGCCCTGCTTGAGTTCCTGCCTTTACTGCCTTCAGGGATAGACTGTGATCAAAGGCTGTAAGATGAAATAAATCCATTTTTTCTCAGGTTGGTTTTTGGTCATGTTATTTTATCACAGCAATAGGTAGCAAACTAGGACATTCCTCAAACCCTGTAGAAGTGTATCCATGTCCTAGTGTTTTTACATTGCACCCTGGATTATAAATAATCTGAAAATCATTTACAATATAGAAGGACGAGTGTCCATTCCATGGAAATACTGTCCTGTTTTACATAACTGACATGAGAGCTGATTATGTGAAGAGTCCCGGAATGGTAAAGGATAGCTATGTAGATTTCTGCAAGACCTCCATTTGCCAAACATTATTAATGTTCTTGTTAGTGGTGTTGGTGGTGGTGGTGTGTATGTGTGTTGTTTCATGGGGACAGGGGGTCACACATGTGGAAGCCACAAGACAGCTTCAGGAAGTCATTTCTCTCCTTCCAGTCTGGTTCCTGGAAGAGAACTGAAGCCATCATGCTTGTGCCACAAGAGCTTTTATCCCTGAACCATCTCACCAGCCTTTGTTGAATATTTCTCTTTTATTTAATACTTTTGTAGTCTGTAGTCTACACCATCAATGCTACTGACAAAAATTGTGTTAGTACTTCCTGTAATTTAAAGTTACTTTGTGGCTTCTACACTTAGGCAATATTGACCAAATACAATGCTTTCTTTGTCAGCCTAGAGGAGGTGAAACACATTTACTTAAAGTAGTAATAAAGATATAAATTAGTACAAGTACATTATGACCTGGAAAAGAATTTTCAGATGAGAGAATGGTTTACATTTGATGAGGACTGTATATAAAATACATATGATGTATTGATATATTTATAATGTATAAATATAATGTGTATATGCTGATATGTATGTATATATCTGTATACATACATATAAATCATTTTATGTTTGAAGCTCAACTTCTCTTTGTTCTTGCTGTTTAGATGATCTTTCTCTTGTTCCTTTTGTGTGCCAGAGACATTTATACTTCTCTGTTCCTGCCCTAACCTTTTCTTGATTACAGGCCTTGAGCTAATTAGTCATTGTGATTCCAAAGTTCAACACAAACAGCTTTGTTCCCGCTCTTGCAAAGGCAGGAAGACACATCAGTATTCAAAAGGGACCTCTAGAAAACAACCCAAGATCATCTGGGACTAGATCTTCCCTTTTGAATCAACACAATACACATCCACCATTCACCAAGTATAGTTTTGAAATTCTGTAGACTTTCCAAATGAGCCCTATTATAATGAAATATTCATAGTATGCTAATATAAGCGTAAATAGCATATGAGGCCACATATAAATGATGCAGACTTCTAGTAAGTAAAGATGCTCATTACTCTAGGACTTGAAGATTTTATGCTAGAGTGCATGTTCAGGAATATCTCCCTGAACTGAAAGAGTCAGGAAATTCGGGGGCAGCAAGAGAGTGGTCAAGAGATGTTTACTAAGCCTGTAGCTGTCAGAGCAGCTCCTGAGACCAATATGGGGATAGGGGAGATCCGATTGTTGCAATTGTTCTCTGACCTGCATAGGTGGGATGTGGCATATATGCATGCATGTGTGCACACACACATACACACACACACACACACACACACACACATATATACACAGAGAGAGAGAGAGAGAGAGAGAGAGAGAGAGAGAGAGAGAGAGAAACAAGTAAGTATAAGGGAAGAAAAGTTAAAAAAAAAAAAAAAAAACCAAACAAATCAAAGTTGCTTTTTGTTTTGTGGGTGTGTATAAATCTCCAGGAAATGCAATTGTGTCCTGGGTTGTTGGGTTTATCTACAGAATTCAGAGTATTATTGTGCTAAAATAGTTAATTCCTTTTTTAAAATGGCATGGTTGGAGTGGAGCTCTTAGCAGAGCATTTGCCTAGCATGTGCTAGGTTCCATTTCCAGTGCCTAAAATAAAAGCAAGGCACAGTTTAAAACCTCGGGGATATAACAGCGCAGCACAGAAGGCCTGGATTCCTAATTCTTGTCTTCTATTGGAGAGAACAAGGGTCTCCTGACTCCATGTCCTATTTCTGCTCTGTAGCAGATACTGCAACAAGTGATTACCATCGAAGGAGGGGCTCTCCCAATTAGCTGTTCTCCTCTCTATCATTGCCTTCACACTCTGAGACTTCAATCTCTACTGCTTTCCTAATTTTAAACTTGAAAAATGTTTTTTTTTTTAAATCAACTCTTGTTATATCTATTCTTGTGGAACCGTCAATAGTAATAAGATTTAAAGTGAATCTACATGACCGTATGTTTCAAACGGAGAGGTAAAGTGCAGGGAGGGAGTGTTTCTTTATACAAGTCAAGAGCATACCTTATTTTTAATTAATGATGCATTTATGGGAGAGGTTGCGTTGTGGCCATCCCACCCACCTGCTTTACATTAGCTTACTTGCTTCTCAGGTCAGTGAAGTGCAATAGCTGTAATAAGTCAGTGGTAGTAGGAGCTGAGCTGGATGAAAAGTTTGAAAATGTGTGAATTCTTAGGATAAAATGTCAGAGGATGTATACTCAGTCTATTTCTTAATCTGCTAGTGAGGTTCTGGAGCCAGGCAAATTTTCATGTTTACTTACACTCTCTCTCTCTCTCTCTCTCTCTCTCTCTCTCTCTCTCTCTCTCTCTCTCTCTCTCTCTCTGTGTGTGTATGTGTGTCTGTCTGTCTGTCTGTCTGTCTGTATACATTCACATGTGGAAGTTAAAGTTGACATGGGTTGATTCTCTATCCCATTTTTGATTTTTTTTTTTTTAAAGTCAGGATCTCTCACTGAATCTAGAGCTTATCCGTTTGGCTAGCCTGACTGACCATTGAGCCTTAGTGGTTTTCTTGTCTACATCCTCCAGTTCTGGGGCTACAGGGGCACACAACGGAATGTAGTATGTGGGGGCTGATGACACAAAGGTAGTTTCTCACGCTTGCATGGCAATCCAACTGGGCATCTCCAACCCCTTCCTCTGTTTACTTCTTCATGTTACACATTTTTAAGCATGTGCTTGTGTTATTTTTTCACGTTTATTATGTATGTACTTGTTTTGTTGGGTGTCGGATACATTTCATAGCACACAAGTGAAGATCAGGAGACAACTTGTGGGAGTCAGTTTTCTCCTTCCACCATGTGGGACCCGAAGGTGGAACTCAGTTCATCCACATTGGCAGCAAGTGCCTTTACCTGCCTAGACATCTCACCGGCTCTCCTTGTTA
>NC_081431.1:68605303-68655303 GCF_949786415.1 Peromyscus eremicus
ATAGAGACATAGATAGAGTAGGGGGAGAGTGCATATAGGATTTTCATTGGGAGGTTTGACAAAGAATCTGGAAAGTTCTCCAAACATCACTGTCAAATAATGATAGGAACAGTTATTAATGAAAAGCACCTGTCAGAAGCTTTCAAAGGCTAGGGTGATGGAAACAGTCTAGGGTTTGCTAAACTGTAAATTCCAGACTCAGAAATTATGATTCAGTATTTGCTGATAAAGATGAATAATATTCATCCTAAAAGCAACCAAGGGGAATCTGAATGGGTGAACTGAAAAAGGAAAACTTACCTCAATGTGTTACATAGAACATATAGAAAACTGTGTTCCCTATATGATGCAATGTTTAACATTTTTTAAGTATTAGGTTTAAAACCCCGATCTGTCTGCTGGTGTGATAACACAGAGGATAAAGTGCTTGCCAGAAGTGTGAGGACCTGAGTTTGGATTCCAGATCCCACATCAAACTGGAAGTGGTTGCATATAAGTACAATCCCAGTGCTCCATAGGGGTGTTTGGAGGCAGAGACAAGAGAAAGCTGTGAAGAAGCTCTCGACCAAAAACAGTATCCCAAACAAGGGGACTGGGGAGGAGCTGTGCCCAAGGTTGTCTGACTTGTACTCACACAGGATGGTAGACATGTTACACACACACACACACACACACACACACACACACACACACACTACACACCTATTCTGGGTAACTAAGAGTTATTTTCCTTTGCTCAGAATATCTTATATCTTATATAATATGTAACTGGGGCATTAATAGATTAGTAGATTTATGAAAGTGCAGGAGGATTGTGGGTACTGACAGCTCTTCCAAGGACTTCCATTCACTCCTCTGCTGCTATCACTCTGCCACACTGGGTTCCATTATCTACTTTAATCATAATGAATCATGGGGCAAGCTGCCTTTGTGAATGGCAGGCACTTACTTATGCAAATGAATGGCCACATTGAGCTAGCTTAGTTGATCAAGCTTTTCAGGTCAAGTAGGACTTTCTCCCAGATCAGATAAATCTCTAGAGAGATATAGAGGAAATCATTAGACTCTGTCATTCCATCTAAAATTCCACGGGGTGCTTTTGTTCTTAATTTTTTCCCCTCAAACATTGATCAGTTACACTAAGAAATTGCTCAGGACTCTATTATTTTTCTGATTCCATAACATGAACGAGAGTCAGGCTTAGTAGAAATGCAAATGCCTTGTAAAATACGGTACAACACTCTGAAAGAGATCCATTTAATGTGAGCAAAATTCCTCTGAAGTGTCCCGCCCTGTTAACATTCCTGTAATTTTTCAGTACTCTAAAAATAGTAATTAGTGACAGATTTTTAGCTTTATGACAATGACTTTCTTAGCCTGGGATCATTGAGTCACCTAATGGGGGTGATTCTTGTTTGTTCTATAATTCCATTTCTGTTTTACAAATTTGAGTGAGAAACTACTTCCTTGGTACATTAGACTTCAACTTCTACGAATGGACAAAATTATGATCTTGTGACTTACAATCTTATTTTATAGCTGAACAAAAATAATTGTACATATACTTTCTAATGATGCGGCACTTGCTGGGAGACTGCTGCTAACTTCATAGCTGCAGCGTTCAGTCAGCATCCTGAAATCTGCCCTCTGTGTAACAAGGTCAAATGAGGAGGAAAGGAAGGCTGCTCAGCAGATACTGTCATTTGTCCAGACATTGTTTAGCTCTTCTGGAACCTTATACACACCATTTCCAATGTCCTGACCTAAGTCTGTGTTAGAGTCTCTGTCAGACAAAATGTTCTACAAAGGTTTCATTGTGTCCTGGTTTTACAGTCCTGGGTATGACCCATCTATGGGCATATACACAGACATGTAAAGAGAAAAATAATTTTCTTCTGTGAGAGTTGGTAGATTCCACCTATTTCAAACTACAACCCTTAGGTTCCAGGTCATTCTTCAAAGAATCCATTGGCACATGGCACATCATTGCAATGTAAAATGATAAGGCAAGATATATATATATATATATATATATATATATATATATATATATATATATATTCAAGGGGAAGTGTATATTTAGTCTTTAAAGGTTATCCTGCTGATCTGAGTATCTACAAAAAAAAAAAAAAAGAGCTCTCATAAATCCAGCCTCTGGGGAGTTCTGTTTGGAAATGGCTACCAAACTTCACTGCAGACCTTTACAGCTTCCAACCCGGTGAGTCACAGAAGAATGTTAAACAGAGTGATAGGTATGTGTAGCATGAATCTTAAAAGTTCTTATTAACAAAAACAAACCCAGAGCCACTTATTGAGGTGAACGCTGGAAGATCAGAGAACCAGAACAAGCCACAGCCATCTCACCTCGCCAATTCCTCAGCTGATCCTGTTTCCTCAGAATGGAAGCCTCTGAGTTCTCATCCAAATGGATCTCAGCTGAACTGCTGCTAAAAGCCTAAAAGCTTAACCAGCTCTAGTTCCTGGTTTTCACACCTTATATACCTTTCTGCTTTCTGCCATCTTTTCCTGGGACTAAAGGCATATGTCACCATGCCTAGCTGTTTCCAGTGTGGTTTTGAACTCACAGAGATCCAGGCAGATCTCTGCCTCTGGAATGCTAGGATTAAAGGCATGTGTGCCACCACCTTCTGGCCTCTATGTCTAGTGGCTGTTCTGTTCTCTGACCCCAGATAAGTTTATTTGGATGCACAATATTTTGGGGAACACAATATCACCACAGGTATGCATTGAAAAAGCATAAAAAGAAAGAAATAAGAATTTTAACATTCTCAGTAAATGCATCTTTTCTGCTAACCAATTTTTTCCTTCTGAAATATGCCCTTAGTGAAACACTAGTCTCTCTCTCTCTCTCTCTCTCTCTCTCTCTCTCTCTCTCTCTCTCTCTCTCTCTCTCTCTCACACACACACACACACACACACACACACACACACACACTCTTCCTCCTTTCTCCCTGTGGCAGTGGTCTTGATCTGTCACAGAAATATGGATAACGTGAGCCCACAGAGAAGTCTGCCCTGCTCTTACCTCCTTCCCAAAGAGAGCACAGAGAGCCCAGTGAGCCAATGCAGGGATATCTCTGGAGTACAAAGGCCAAATGCTGCAAGAACATCACTATTTTTGCTGTCTGTGTCCTAACAGAACCCCTGTGGAAATAAGCCCATTGCTACAAAGCTGACAGATGTGCCTGATGAAATGATAAGGATTGAAAAATCGAATGCATTGTCAGCACTGCTATTCAAAAATTATTTCCAGAGAATTAAAATAATTTTGGGCAGAAATCACCTAGAAAACATATACCATTCATTTCTTTTAAGAGAATGTTTGTTTTATATTTATTTTGTGTATGGGAGGGCATATACTGTACATGGATGGAGCAGCATGTGTCAGATCTCAGAGTATTTGGCAGGAGTCTGTTCTATCCTTCCGCCATAGGGATTGAACTCAACTTTTCAGTCTTGAGAAGTACCTTTCCCAGCAGGGTGGTGATGGCCATGCCTTTAATTTCAGCAGCCTGATCTACAGAGCAAATTCCAGGACAGGCAAGGCTACACAGAGAAACCCTGTCTCAAAACAAACGAAAATGCAAAATCCAAACCAAACAAACAAAAACCAAAAACAAACAAACAAACAAACAAAAAGAAAAGTACTTTTACCTACTGAGCCACCTTGCTGGCTCTAAAATTAACTTTTCACTTTCAGGGTGCTTTACTTAAGAGAATAAGAGACTAGACACAGTGTTTATGTAAAATGTAAGCATTTGTCTGCTTATTTGTCTGAGGCACAGCCATAGATTCAGCCTTGACTCTCTGATGTCTCTGTCTCAGCTTCTTGGGTAATGCGGAGCTAAGTACACATCATTCTAAGTACACAACCTTTAAGTGTTTCCGTGAAGAAATACAGAGGGCATTCTTTCAAACTCACTTTATTTATTCATTTTGTGTCACGCTCTGCTTATTTGGGGTTGTCTACATGCCCAGGAGTGGGGTGTTACTTACATGATCAAAGATAACTTATTACTGGTAATACCACCAAGGGTATGATTCCCCTACATCCCTTACCTGACTCTGGTTCCTCAGTAATGGATGGAATCTTCTGAGCTCCTCCCAGGAATCATTGTGCTTGTCTTGTGCTAGCAACAACCTGTACTGTTAATCTGTGGGTACAGCAGCCATATGATACTCAGAAGATTGTCTCAGAGCTCTCCACCCCTTCCTCCTGCTCTTATATTTTCATTCTTGATGTTCTGTCTTCCAAGATGTTCCAGGAGCCTTGGAGGAAGTGTTGTAGATGTCCCATTTAGGGCTGAGCACTTAGAGTCACAGATTCTCACTGTGACCAATTTTGAGGTCTCTGCATTGACTGTCACCGACTGCATAAGAAGCCTCTCTGACTAAGGCTGAGAGCAGTACAGAACTATGGGAGTAAACATAACTCTTTTAAAGGTAAATGCCACGAGGTCATTTTCCAAAATGGTAGTAGTTTTCTTAGAACCTGCCCAGCCATGAGCCCTTGACCAGTGTTTCAGTGCAGGGCATGAATTCTCTCCTCTATGGCAAGAGTCAAATACCATCAGAAAATGACTAATCTTCCTCATGAACAAGAAAGGTTTTAGATAATATGAAACCATGTATAGCCATTTTGTTTTTAAGTGGTGATTTTTCTTTATGAAAGGAAAAAAATATAAACAACAAATATTTTTGGAATAATCTGGAAAAACATGTGTCTATGGGTGGATATATGTGCATTTAGACACATGTTTACATATTGGGAATCCATTAGTCACTCCTTCGGCTTCTCTAAAGCAAACAGAAAGTGTCTTCTGAATCCTTATAAAACTTTCTCTGATTTCCAAAACTGATCCATACCTTTAAGTTCTTCACAAGACATAGCTCTTTCCCTGAAAATTGACAGTTGTTAGTCAAAATTCAATATCTGTAGGTGTTTCCAGATGTTGGCAGTGTCCCACTGCATTCCATCATGGTAGAGTATAAATATCTTTTTATATATTTAAATCTATGCTTTAATGGGCTTAACACTTTTCAATGTGTTTATGTGTGTGCCCATTCATGTATGTACACAGATCTTTATATTTCTGTATCTACAGAGTAAGAAGAGTCAGAGAGCATCTTTAAAGAGCCATTCTCCCTTTTCTCCCAGTTGAGGCTGGATCTCTTGTTATGGTACCATGATTCTAGTCCAGCTGACTCATGAGCTGCTTCTCCTGCTCCTACCTCCCATCTTCCCACCAAAGGAGTTCTAGGGCTATGGATGTATGCCACCACATGTAGCTTTTTAAGTGCATTTTGGGGACCAAACTTAGGTATCCAGCGCTATATTGTCAAGAGCTTTTATTTACTAAGCCATTTTCCTGGTTCTGAACTTGATATTTTTAAGAAATTAAGACCAATTTATTTGCAGCTATTCCTTCAGTTGGGCTATGTGATATTTTCTTACGATGAGGTTCACGCTATAGAATTTTGGCAACAATGCTATGGTGATCCCTCACAGAAGAAAACACCGAGAGTCATGGAATCACTATATGTATGTATACACATATTTATGTCTATATATTTGTATCTCCATTTAAATATATATATACACACACATATATATATACATATATGTACATCTCCATATATACATATATGCAAAGAGGGAGAAAGAAAGATTTTCATCTAGAGAGTGTCTTACTATGTAGCCTTAGCTGGCTTGGAAATCACAGAGAGATCTGCCTATAACTGTTCCCATGTGCTAGGAATCAAGGTGTGAACCATGAGGGCCAACTCTATAGTTTTCTTTACTACTGTAATCACTTTGATCATTTGATTAAATAGTTGAACAGAACACACTGCAACACAGCAGGCTTGGCTTCTCTTCTGATAGGCTTTAACAGTCAACATAAACTGAGTTTGAGGAAACCTCATCTACACCCACCTTTGCCTAATCCTCTACCAATCTTGTGAGGACTCATCTGTTTCAGCATGGTGTTCTAAATTCTAAATGATAGGCTTCTGATAAAAGTAATACAGGTGTCAGTAATCTATCAAAAGGTGATAGAAATAGATAATGTGGTAGATTGCACAATAGAGTTTTATTCCAGTATGATAAATGAATTAGCACAATAGAGTTTTATTCCAGTATAATAAATGAATTACATCTTATGTAAGAAAATTATATATATATTATAAAATATACAGAATTGGAGACTATCATATTAAGCAATATAAGCCAGACAGAATGCATTCATTATTTTCATAATTACTATAATAAAATAACTGACAATTGCAACTTTTGGAAGAATGGGTTTATTTTTGGCTCACAGTTCAGGGGCACAATCTGTCATGTTGAGGAAGGCATGGCAGCATACATAAGGTGCCTACACACACTTTAACCATGGTCAAGAAGCAGAGAGAGATGCATGCTGGTGCTCAGCTCACTTTCTCCTTTTTATTCAGCCTAGGATCCTAACGCATGGGTTAGAGTCACTCAAATTTAGGGTGAGTCAACAGACTCCCTCACAGACATAACCAGAAGTTTGTCTCCATGGTAATTCTTGATCCTGCCAAGGTTACAAATAACAGAAACCAGCACTCTGATTGTGTGCCTGTGTATCAAACTGCCTGTCTATCTACCTATAATCTACCTAAAGGTCTGCTTTGATATGCAAATAAACTCAAATCCTACCAGGATGTGTGAGTGAGAGAGTTGCTTCTATTCTGTTTTGTTGTTGTTGTTGTTGTTGTCAGTTTCTGTGGCACTGTGAAACAAACCTGTGTGCTCTCCATTTCTCCTTCCAAATTCAGCAAAGTCAGCACTTCTTTTCTGTTCTCTGTCTCAAGCAGCATTTCCTCAGTAGAAACAGCTTGTTTTAAAATCATGAATAGCCTTAACCAAACATTACCAGAATGAGATGGTGTAATACTTACCACAGCGAGTCCGCGTGAGGGACCATCACTCCTTTTGTGTTGGTTCCTTCACTTTATTCCATTTTTCTCCTTCCTAGGCATCAACACCTTTGTGAGACCACCTGAGAGCTTATCCTAATTTCTTTCTGTACCCCATATCATGTCTACTGTTCATTTGCTAGATGTTAGAAGTACCAGCATGCTGCAGCTTAATTTTTTGTTCTAGATCTTCCATATTTTACAACATCCCAGGTTATAAAGACTTTTTCTATCTCTTAGAAAAAAAAAAGGAAAAAATATATAACTATAAGGGAAAGTAGTTGTGAGTGATAGTTCAGTAGAGTGCTTGCCTTGCAAGTATAAAGACTTAAGTTTGCTTCTTCGGAGCTCCAGAAGCTAAGCATGGTAGTGTGCATTTATAAACTGAGTGCTAGGGAGATGGGAGGCAAGAGGAGTCTATGAACTCACTGGAGAGCCAGCCTAGCCAAATAGGTAAGTACCAGGTTCTGTCTCAAAAACAGAGTGGTCATTACCTCAAGAATGATAATGGAAGTTGACCTCTGATCTCTATACACACATATATCACACACATGCACTCAAAGACACTCATACATACATGCAAAATCAGTCTGAGGGAGCTAGAATTATTGAGTTCATAGATGTGATTATTATGAGCAAGTTGTAATCACAGCAGGTTGATTTTAGAAGGATGGTTCAGAACCAGTGATTGATATTTTATTTGATTGATTTAACAAATATGAAAACACATAAGATCATGTACTGAGTTTAAAAAAATCAAAAGCTTTTGCTTAATATATTATATGCAGGGTTAATTAATAGGACAATAATAGGCTGCAGTTCATATCTAAAATGATTACATTTCTATAGTAGCATCATTGATTTTGAAAATTAATTGATACTTAATTTGATATATCAATGATTGATTATGACTGGTAGAGGAAAAATGAATAAATGCAGAATATTAAAGGTGAAATACATTAGTTTATTAAAATACACTTAGATCCATCTATGTGGTTATGGGGTATTGGGGCATATTTGGTAGAAGAGTTATGTGATAAAATGAGAAATTATCACTGAGGAATGCACTTTGATCTAATGGAATTTATCTGGTTTGAGCCAGTGTAAGTATGAACTCACAGCCATACCCATGTACCTCATACCTGCCTGACCTGGGAGGTACTGTGGGGCCATGTCAGAAATGAGGAAGTACTAAGAACATTTTTATGCTCTGAAAATCCTTCACTTTTAAATATTAGAGTATGAAATTATGGGTTTCATGATGACATTTTGATGCATATATCTTATATGTTTTGTTCATGTTTGCATGAATTACTTTTAGTGAGCTAAAGTTAATATGAAAAAAAAAGGAGTGATTACATATCATGCAGATACTGTTAGGATTTCCTACTGTGTTAGCTGGTTTTCCCATTGTCTTGGTTACTGCTCTACTGGTGTGATGAAACACCATCACCAAGGCAACTTACAAAAGGAAGTATTTGATTGGAATTTTGCTTACGTTTTCAGAGGGTTGTCAACAGCCATCATACTGGAATCATTTTTATCATCAAATCTAAGTGTGGCCCATGGTCATGTGTATTGTCATATAATGAGATGTATTATAAATGGATAAAACACAAGGTAGAAGAAAAAGCCATGAAACACATTTCTCTTGACATTAAGCTGTTGCTTTCTGAGGGATTTTGATTTCTGCAGAAAGATCAAAACTATTGGAAGACACGTGTCACCATCAGTTGTGTTTTCAGATTTTGTTCTCATGGCATCTATTGCAGTCAGTTAATATAAACTGAGCCCTGCTTAAAAGCTTTAAGACATCACTTACAGAATTTTAACCAGAAACACTGAAAATAATCCCATGAACTCATCTATCTAATGGAGGGTAAGAAAGGAAAATCTCAAGTCTAAACTCATCTAAAATTGCTCAAGCTTGCAAGTGAAGTCCCGTGCAAATGGTGATGTTTTCCCCCGAGAGACATTTCTCATTGTTTAATCATGGGTGAAATATGTGATTGATGCATCTAATATTAAATATTTTGGTACTATAAATAATTTGTACATATGATTGCAGGTAAAAATCTGTGCTAAAAAAGTTTCCTTCTGTGCCTACATGTCAGAAAATTCAGAATAGAATTTATCACAAGAATTTCCTCTTAAAAAAACCAATGTTTCGCCGGGCGTTGGTGGCGCACGCCTTTAATCCCAGTACTCGGGAGGCAGAGGCAGGCGGATCTCTGTGAGTTCGAGGCCAGCCTGGGCTACCAAGTGAGTTCCAGGAAAGGCGCAAAGCTACACAGAGAAACCCTGTCTCGAAAAACCAAAAAAAAAAAAAAAAAAAACCAATGTTTCTCCATGTGCCATCAGCTCCCAGTTAATATAGAAATTCCAATCCCTTAGTTTTGCTAGAATAGTTAGGGTCAGAGCTTGGGCCCAGGTGGGCTTGACTAACCATTGTCAACATGCCAGTTACAGGCATAAATAATAGTGAAAAGCATAAAAAGCCATTATTCAATGCTGTCACATGGAACAGATAAATAAAGATGTCAAGTGACTCCTTCAAGACAATCTTGGGATCTGATACAGGGTTTATGTTTACAAGGACCACAAGTGTTATACGTAGCTAAGTAGTCCTGGTCAAGGTGTGGTCCAGCCTGTCATCATCATCACCATTTGTCTTCTGGGATCTCCTGCTAGGTTGTCTTAGAAGGTTTAAATGCTTTCCAGGAGATGAGTTTACCTTTGGCCCCAGAGCCTCAATTTTTTCCTTTGATCATCATGAGATTCCTAGGGAAATTCCAGTTTCTTGGGAGTCCATGTCTCAGTAGTCTGATAGTCAAAGACAAGGGCACAAGAATCTCTTTAGGATATCTTCATTCCTGCCAAGAATGTTATGATAATGTGACTATGTCAGTTAGTAGTGCACAAACATAAAATAAGGAAACACAGTATGAGAATAAAGTTGTTCGGTGAGAAGGATATATACAGAGATGCATTTTACTTGAGCACAAAACCATCAGTTGATAGAATGATTATGCATGACAGAAGGTTCAAATGATAAGATAAAAAATAAGATTAAAAATTGCCACTAAGAATACTGGTATTCTGCAAATGACTGGCTCCCATTGTGTCGCGTGTATGTTGAGGCTAGTAGGGTATGTACATGTGGTGTGCATGTACACATGCATGTGAAACACAGAGGGCAACCCCCAAATGTCTTCCTACACTGTACACCACATTGTTTTTTGAAGCAATTTCTTACTGGCACAGGGCTCACCAATTCTGCTATCCAGCTGGCCAAGCAAGCTATAGCAATCTCTTGATTCTGCCTTCCTAGAACTGGGATTACTCTCAGCTTTTTAACATGATTTCTGGGAATCAAAATCAGATCTCATGCTTGCAGTGTAAGTAATTTACTGACCAAGCCATCTCCCTAGCCCCAGGATCATTCTTTGCAGAAATGGGATCAATGTTAATGCATTGGTTCCCAAGACAGTGCTGAGAAGGAAGCTGATGTATGTGAGCAGCACTGTAGCTCTGTGTGTGAAGCTTCAGAGACCATCACTTGCCCTGGGCACCTTCACACCTGCTTAATGTTTGATGAAGCCAGAAGCAGTTCCTATGGTGCAAACTCTCTGCCTAACGCTGTTTTCCTAGACATGCTGGGGAAGGCCAATAATGAGACCCACGGAGATACTGGGCTTGAATGAAGACAGTGAAGAAGAAATTGTGCTATCCAGTCACTCTGTTTATGATTCCTGCCACCATCATTCATCTAATATGCAGTATGTAGATACACAGAAGGGGGAGGATTGTCCTTCACAGAGGCACTGACAGTTTCTCTTTGCTCTGCTTTTAAGAAAGAACAATTTCTAAGAGTGATTAATGTGTTTTTAATTTCAAAAGAACATGCAGATTATTATTATCATTGTACACTTTTGTTGTTATTAAAAGTATTTACTCACTTGAACAACAATAAACTTGATAATTTAAAAAAATATTTTGTTTACTCTTTGAAAATTTTACACATGTAAATAACGTATTTTGATCATATCCACCTCTTGCTTTCCTCCACCAGCTCCCTCTCAGTCCCCCAATACATCTTCCTCCCAACTTCATGTTCTCCTCCCTTTCTCCTATTAGTACAATCCACGGAGTCCTATTAGTGCTGCGAGTATGTATATGGATGTAGGGCCATTCACGTAGGTGTGAGCAATGCCCCCAAAGAAAACTGGCTCTTCCTCCACAGGCAGGCATCAACTGCGGATGGCTCCTGAGCTACACGAGGAACCTGTGGACAGCTTACCACAATGTAGAGAATGTTGTTCTTGATTTTGGAAAATAAAAAAAAAATTCCTGATAACTTTGAAGCTCTCACAGAATCTGTAGAAGAATTTTTAATTCTTTTAATTTATTTTCCTCCAAAATCTTGTGTGCAGTATTAGATATATGTGTGCACGTTTGAGTGCCTGTGTGGGTATGCATGAGTGTGTGTGTGTGTGTGTGTGTGTGTGTGTGTGTGTGTGTGTGTGTTTTATAAGTAAAACTTGCCTTTCATAAAGGGGATGTAAAATAAACCATTTTTGCCTTTGCAAACCAACTTTCAAAGATCATTTTCCTATCAAACAATCACATCACTCAATTTAAGTACAAAGTATTTTTCCAGCTATTGTCTGAACACAGCAACACTGTCTGATTACAGTATTATATATTGTGCTCATTAAAAAGCTTATTATATTTACAGATCAGAGCATGTAATGCCACACCTGGGTTGCTATAGAGATGTCTAAATTTTATCAAAAAAGAAAAAAAAAACAAACCTCTAACAAATGCGTCTGCTAAAAAAAATCTTACCATAACTTGAACACCCACATTAGTTTTTCATAAATACTATAGGAAAAATACAGGTGCAAGATACCCTGTGCTTTTTAATTAGTTACGTTTCCCAGTCTGATAACTTTTATTCTGATGCATCCTCCTCCATGACTCATTTCCTTGATTTTTAACTGTTAGTAGGACAAGCTACTTCTTTATGTCTTCAATCTTGGCTTCTCAAATGTACAGTGTGACACCTATGCCCATCTTCAGGTGCTGAGATTTGAATAGAGGGCAGGAAGTATGCATAGCTAAGCAGCTCTGGTCAAAATGTGATCCCAGCTACCCCTAACCCATTGTTGTCTGGAATTCATCCTCCTCTGCAGGGTGGTTTTAGAAGTTGTCAGAACTGTGTTCCTGTGGTTAGAACTAAATTTCAGCCTTTCCCTTCCTAGCTTGATATTTCTAGGGAAATCCCAGCTTACTTGTGGTCCATTCAGCCTTTTTCTTTCTAGCTTAAGTTTTCTAAAAAACGGGGGGTGGTCTGGGAAGAAGGAGGGGGAGAGCAAGAGAATCCGTGGCTGATATGCAAAATTAAATTAAATAATAAAATAAAGAAAAAGATTTCTAAAGAAATTATAGCTCCTTGTGCTCCACTGTTTCAATAGTCTGATACCTGTTGGGAAGGGCACACATGTCTATTTAGTGTCTTCATTGTTCTGTCAACAGTTACAGGTTTACTCACCTCTACTCCAAGCCCTGACAGGCTCCCTATTTTTATGATTGACTTGCACTCGTTTTTTTTTTTTTTTTTTTTTTGGTGAATGCTACTCTTTCAGCATAGTAATACATCTTTTTTCCCCACTGTAAGAGTTTATTAAGGGAATGGAACAGAAGGGATGTTCATAGGCCTATGTAATGACCATGGAAGAAGGGAGGGGAGGAATAGGTGGAACATGCTTTTTTTTTTTTTTTCCCCCCTTGGTTTTTCCAGGCAAGGTTTCTCTGTGTAGCTTTGGTGCCTTTCCTGAAACTCACTCTGTAGACCAGGCTGGCCTCATACTCACAGAGATCTGCTTGCCTCTGCCTCCGGAGTACTGGGATTAAAGGCGAGCACCACCACTGCCCGGTGGAACATGCTTTTATAGGTCCACCTCACACATGCGCATATGGGCTTACGAAGCTGTGCCACATATGCACATAAGTTACATGATCATGCTGAGCACAGATCATGTGACCATGCTGAGCATGAATTATGTAGGACGTAAGGCCCTAGGATGACTAAGCATCTTGAATGGCTACTGGACAGTGCATGCTTTTTAAATCTACTGGGACAAGAGTCTGAGGATATGGCTCAGCAGTTAAAGCTTGCTGCATAAAGGAGAACCAGAGTTCAGATCCCCAGAACTTACATAAATGCTTCACAGAAGTAGCAGCCTTTTGTAGTTCCAGCGTCCTCCAAAGGAGACAAAAGATCTTCAGAGTAAATTGGCTAAGGAGATCAGCCATGTATGCAAGCATTAGATTCAAGTGAGGGAATCTGCCTCGAAGAGTAAGTGGAGAGCAACCAAGAAAAAATCTCAGTAACAACTTCAGGCCACCAGAGGCACATACTCACCTGCACTCATACACATGGGGAGGTGCATACACACATGTGTGCACAAGCATCACACACACACACACACACACACACACACATAAAAAAAGGAAAAAAATGATAAAAATCATTGCACATATTTTCTCCCACTCACCCTGTTTTCTATTGTCTCCCATGTTTTTATTTTACATATATATGTCATTTAAATAGGATGATGTTGTCTGATGGAATCCTTTCACAACTTTTTTTTTTGCTCCCACCATGCTCTAAGATAACCTTATTTCTGTGGCTATAGCTTTAGTTTCTTCCACAGATTCAGACATCTTTCCTTAACTGTCTTCTAGACTATCTTCCACTGATTTACCAACACTTAATTAAATGCTCACTTTTCTCTTTTTTATTTATTTTTTAAATTGTTCATACAGTATATTTTAGTCATACTCTTTCCCTTTTCCCAACTCTTCCCAGATCCCCCTTTTCTACCCATCCTAGTTTGTGTTTGTTCTCTTATGTATTTTTTTAAAAATTTTAAAAATTCATTTTACAAACCAACCACAGTTCCCCATCTCATGCCTCCTCCTACTTCCCCCATCTCCCCCGACTTCCTCCCATCTTCTCTCCCCATCCCCTTCTCCAACATGGTAAGTTCTCCCATGAGGGGACAGCTAAGCATGGTACATTCAGTTGAGGCAGGACCAAGCCCACTCCCAGAATCATCAGAGGTGAGCAAGGTGCTGGAGTCTAGTCGAAGAGAGGGAAGAGGGATTCTATGAGCAAGTGTGTGTGGGGGGGGTCGAGATCATGATTGGGAATCTACAGAGACAACTGAACTCACCTTAAAGTAACTCATGAACTTTAGACCAGCCGCTGTGGAACCTGCATGCGAGCATACTAGACCCTCTGTATATGGGAGACAATCGTGTAGCTGGGTCTGTTTGAGGGGCCCCTGGAAGTGGTATCAGGATCTATTCCTGGTGCATGAGCTGACTTTCTGGATCATATTCTTTCTCTTTTAAAGAAATAGCTGACTTGCAGTTATTTAACTTGGGGATTTTGTGGGACTCCTATCAGTTGGAGTGGGGATGTCTCTGACTCCTTTGTCTGCTCTTCAGACCCTTTTCCTCCTACTGGGTTGTCTCCTCCAGCTTTGATATGAAGGTTTGTACCTAGTCTTATTGCATCTTATTATGCCATGTTCAGTTGATATCCCTAGGATGCCTGTTCTTTACTGAAAAGAAACAGAAGAACAGTGGGTCTGGAATAGTGATCCTCCTTCTGAGGGGAGCAGGGACTGTCAGGACTAGATCAAAGGGAGGCTATGTTTGGGATGTATTATATGAGGGAATAAATTTTTAAAAAAAGAGGAAAAAAAAGAAACTAGTAGAAAAAAAGACAAAAAGCAAAGGACAAAACAAAACCACACAAAAATAACAAGTGCACACACACACACACACACACACACACACACACAAACACACACATATACTCCAAAACAAAAGAAAGCGTGAATTTCCTTTTGTGTTGGTCAGCTCTTTCTGAGCATGCCACCTGCCCTGTGATAGGGTTAATATAACCAGGAACACCCTACTGAAGAAAATTGATTTCCCCCCCTTCTCTCAGCAGGTATCAATTGCAAAAAGGTTCTTGATTATGGGTAAGATATTGTGCCTGCTTTCACCTCTCAGTGCTGGATTTTGTCTGGTTTGAACTTGTGTGTGACTTACAGGTATTGTAATCTCAGTGAATTTATTCTCTGCATGTACCGTTCCTGTTGTGTCTGGAAAAATGCTATTTCCTTGAAGTCAGCTTCCACCTCTGACTCTTACAATCTTTCTGACTCCTCTTCTGTGGAGATCTCTGAGTCTTGAGGGAGCAGTGTGATACAGACATACCATTTATAGCTGAGTGATCCATAGGTTCTCACTCTGTCTTTGTTGTCCAGTTAAGGGTCTCTGCGTTAATTACCATCTATTACAAGAATTTTCTGATGATGATTGTATGAGACACTGACATATGGATATAATAATAGGGCATTAGGAGTTATTTTATTGGTATTTACATTTAGCAGAATATTAGTAGTAAGTTTTCTCCTTGGGCCCATGAACTACGTAGTCTGAGGGTCTTGACTTCATTATCAATGTCAGATATGGGTTTCATCTGATGGAGCAGATCTCAAATCCAATCAAAAGGTGCTTGGTTACTCCCATGACATTTATACCACTGTTGTACCAGTAGGTATATCTTACAGGAGGGTCACTATATATAATGACCTCTTAGCTCACAGAGTTTTTAGACTGATCATTACTTATTTTCCATCACTATGAATGCTAGTCAGAAGGGTGAAGCTTCCAGCTGAACACCATCATGATTTCTGCATGGTTGGTGTCATAAGTCTATTGTGTCCTCATAAAAATTTTCCTAAACATGATGATTTAACTCTATTCTGGGCTTATATGTCTGTGTTTCTGTGATTTAACGCATATAATAATTGTCTGCTGAGCAAATGGCTCCATTGTCTAGTTAGGTAACTAGCTCACTGAAGTAAGAACTATCTTAGATTTTAAACAAACACTGGAAATGTTTGGAATATGCTAGTAACCAGTAAATATTTGTTGAGTCAATGTACTTTAGGAATTATAATCTATAGATTCAAACAATGTCTAGAAGTGTCTTGCACTGTCAACTTGGCTCCATTGGTCTCTGTAGCAAGAGTGACTCTGGAAGTATATTTACCTGCTATACCAAACCCAGTTTGTGGCTGTCACCTGGCCCATGAGTTTGGGAGAGAATGGACTTAGAAAAGTTTCAAGTACAGTGTCTGTACAGTAAGTTGAACTATTGTGTGGTTTCCCTGAGAAGTGATGTTACTAAAAACACTTTATCCTCTACTTATCCATTCTATTTGTTTATTCTTTTTTTTTTTAATATTTTTCTCTTTCGAGATGGTGCCTCATGTAATGCAAGCTGGACCCTAATTTGCTATGTAGGTTAAGATGACCTTGAACTACTGATCCTCCTACATCCATTACCCCAGAGCTGGGATTGTAGGTATGAACTGCAGCGCCTGGTTTATGCAATGCTCAGAAGCTAACTTAGGGATTTGTATATGCTAGCCAAGCAATTTGACAACTGAGCCACATCCCCAGGCTTCCTCATGTTTCTTTTACAATATCTTCAAATTTACCTTCTACAATTGGCCATGAATTTAGGAAAAACAACTTCACTTGTTGCTTCTTATGTTTTCTCTTGTGTGTGAAGAGCTTGAGAAACATGTGTTCTGATCCCAAGAGTGGAAGCTGCACACCGCAGGCAGTGTGATTCAGGGCAGGTGCCACCTCTTCCATTAAACTGTTCAAGACAGGAAAGCAACAGTAAATTTAAAAAAAAAAAATCCCATTGTGTGATAATCCCAGCACTCTGGAGGCAGTGGCAGGCGGATCTCTGTGAGTTTGAGGTGACCCTGGACTACAAAGTTTGTTCCAGGAAAGTGAAGATTACATTAAGAAACTGTGTCTCAAACACACACACACACACACACACACACACACACACACACACACACACACACACGCATGCACGCACACGGTCTTACATTTTCTTTAATGGTCCAGCCACTGGTAAGTTGACCATACTCATATAAATAGCTTTTTACACACAAAACTCATTGCTACACCACACACACACATGCATACACCCCTCATGAAAATAAAAGATGCACTACTGATTGAAAAGAGGAAGCAGAATAGCGTGAGTGGGAAGGAGATGAGAGACGTGAATGAGAATTAATACAATCAAAACGTCTTCTCACATAACTTATTAATTAATTTTTATATTTTAGTAATTTTTTTAGTTTTTAACTGTAATATAATTTTATTACCTTTTTTGAGACAGGATCTCATGTATTCCAGTACTTTCTATGTAGTTGAGAATGACCTTGAACTTTTTTCTGATCCTCCTGCCTCCAACTCCTGAGCATATGTTATAAATATGTATGAAAATGTCTTGACACATCCCTTATTCCATATAATTAATGTATGTCAACAAAGTAAATAAGAAATTGCACTAAAAGATAGGAAAAACTTTCCTCATATTTGTATACTTAGTTTTGATTTATTACATGCAATTCAGCTTTAAACTTCATTATAGAAAAATGAAGGTTTGGTGCTGCTTTAGAGTTTAAACTTGAAAAGGGTTTCGAGTGTGCAGAGCTGGCCTCCTCTAGAGACACTTCCTGTCACCATTATTAATGTCAAGTAGAAGAGCCCTGGGCTCCTTTGCATTTATCACCCTTATGCCTGAAGGATCAAATGTGGTTTTTCTTTGTACACATGGTGTCCCTCAGAGCATGCCACTTCCCCAGGAAGTCTCAGCTCACTGGCTAAATTCAATTTGTGCTCAGAGCTGCCTGAATCAGTCTCAGAACTCACCAACACAAGACCTACCTGCTAACTGTTCAAGTCAGATGACTGTGGTAGGTAGGGTGATCCCAACAATGACCACACCATAAACCCCAGAACTAGTAAATATGATTTATGGTAAAGGGAATTAAAATTTAATACCAGATAATCCTTAACCAGAAAGATCACAGTCATGTAAAGGATGGAGAGGAATGTTGTGTGCCTTTTCACATGGGAACATGAACAAATCCCTGTTCATCCCAGATAGGACACCAGTGACAGATGAATGAAAATTACACAGAAATCTAGCTCAGACACCAGTGAATTTATCAGGGTTACTTATAAAAGGCAGCTGAGTTACTGGAAAGCCCACACCAGCATGGGCGGTGACTCACAAAAGCTGCTTCTCTTGCACAACTTACAGGCAGAGCCACTGAAGAGAGTCCAATCTTTCCTGCATCTTTACGGCTTATGAAAACTTGGGGACAGGGACTTGTGATTGTTGTACTTTGTAAACTTCCTCAGCCTTCTGGGTTACATGAAGTATTCTCCAGCCTCTGTGAAGGAATGTTTCAATTTAAAACAACAATAACAACAACAACAACAAAAATGGCTGCTGAACACACAAAGAGGAAAGTTCATTCTAAGAGATGTGGCAAAGATGCAGATAACTCATCATGAACCAGTGAGTGTGAGCAGCCTCTGGATAAGCTGGGAGAAGCCTTCAGTTTGTGCTGCTCCAGGGCAGAATGAAAATACTCAAAATGGCTGCTCACACCCCTCCCTTTGTCTACCACACCTTAAGACAACTAATGCCAAGAAATTGTTTTTCCTCCATAAATGTTATACTGGGAGAAAGACAAAATCGTGTCCCTGATGTCAAACAGAAAGGGAGCTTGTCTCCTAGGAGAACAAAACTGTAAGATAGACTGAAACAGGGCGAATAATGATGGGTAGGACCACACCACAAACAGGTCTTAGTTATGTTGCCTTAGATTTAAACCTAAACCTCTGCTAAGCCACCAAGGAGAATAGGCAAAGGTGGTCACTGGACTTCTTTGTTCCCCTTCTCAAGATGGCCACATTGAATAAATCTGTGGTCATTTGAATAGACATGGCCCCCATAGATTCATATGTTTAAATGTTTGACCTGTAGGAAGTGGCATTATTAGAAGGTGTGGCCTTGTTGGAGAAAGTGTGTCACTGTAGGGACGGGCTTTGAAGTCTCAATGCTCAAGCTATGTCCAATGTGGAACTCAGTTCTCTTCCTGTTGGCTGTGGATGAAGATGCAGAACTCTCAGCTCCTTCTCCAGCACCATGTCTGCCTGCATGCTGCCATGCTTCTCACCGTGATGATAATGGACTAAACCTCTGAAACGGTGAGCCAGCCACAATTAAATGTTTTCCTTTATAAGAAGAGTTGCTGTGGTAATGGTGTCTCTTCACAGCAATAGAAACCCTAACTAAGATATCTCCTTTTCCTGTTTTTCTCCTTTACTTGTCTCCTTAATTATAATTTTGAGGAAGGGTGACTAGGCCTGGCAGCTTCCGGAGTACAACAGGCTCTGACCCTAACAACTCCAATAACAAGCTAATAATTAACAACGGCAAGAGTGCCTTAATAGTGTCCCAACAAAGAGCTCGGTTTTGCTCCTCATCTAAATAATAACACCACTGGGAAAATGTGGGTCCCCTCTGAGAGTTATTGTTGATAAAAGAATTTAAGAACAGGTTCAGAAGGAAGCTCAAGGTCATTTTTTTTTTCAATCATTTAAAAGAAAAACTCTGGGGCAGTGAACTGTAAATCTTGGCAGCTGCCCAGATGAGGAGCATGGAGAAGAGAAAGAGAAAAAGTCATGCCTTTTGAGTTAAACAGAAGTCACTCATGTGACAGATAAGCAGTTACAAAGTGAGTAGAGAGATTTTGAGGATTAAAATCTGGAAGTGTTACTGAAAATTTGCTTAGAATATAAATAGTAGGAACAGGAAAAATTAAAACTTCTGGGTAATTAAAAAAAGTTGTTTGTATTTACAAAGCTACAAGGATGCAGCTCTGTAAGCAAATGAACAGAGCAGGACTCTGGGAAGGAGAAGTTATATTTATTCCTCCGCTGTCTTTAGTATGGTTTAAGGAGGATCTGCCTTTCTGAGGGGTGAGCCCTTAGCCAGGTTATTGACCTGCTCTACTGAATCGTTATTCTCCATCCAGGCCAGGGAATCCATTCTCTTGACCAGAACAAAAGATTTCCCTTCATGAGCCTTTAATGGTAAATGTAACAATAGGAAGAGGGATCTTTCTTTGCATTGCCCAGAAATCTTCCCCATTGACATTTTGACATTAATTCAGTGAAATGTTTGTTGTATTTCTGACCTACAAGAAAGTGGATTTGTCTCATTTAATGTTAGCTTTTCTAAATGTGTGAACACAATATAGAGAAGCAGTGCAGTAGGATGGTCTCTTAAAACCCTTATCTCCTTACTCCATTTGGACAAAATGCTGATACTGCACTGTCACCAATAAAGAACACAAGAGATGCATTGAAGTTTCCACACTGGCAGAAGCATTCGGCAGTCTTTCATGACAACAATTTGTGTGTAAGAGTGTTTGGTTAACACAGCATTCTGACAGGTTTACAGCACAGTCTTAATGAATGAATATGTAGAGAGAAAAGTTTCAGGTTCCTAGTGTAGGAATCTAATAGAGGCTAAGCACAGGTTATCCATCTCCTGAATGCTGCTTTCTCAGGGGCCACTAGAGACTCTGGATTAGCATTGTCAGCAGATCCTATGATATTTTCAGGAAAACCTTATGGCGGAGATTAGATTAAAAAAAGAACATATCACCCACAGCAACCATTGCTGTACCTTTCTCCAACCAAGGTGGTGTCATCAAACATATGAGGATACAGCACATTGCCCACAGTGTGCCTCAGCTCCACAAGTTATATGACCAGGGAAGAGTTTGGTTCCCACCTACCAGAAACTGACCCTGACTACTAAGGGTGCCTTGGTTTCTTTACAGGGCCCAAGATGAAATGCAATGGACTGAGAGGGAGTCAGCTAAGGTGTAGTACACTGAGAGGCAGTGTATAGACAGGTCATGTACTGAGAGACAGGCACTATATTGACAGGCAGTGGACAGACACACAGTGCACTGAGAGTAACTGTCTAAAGTCTCCCTGTTTCTATGGCTCCACAAAGCCAAGTTTCTTGGGGCTGGAGACTCAACAAAGCCACACAGGCCAATGAGACCATGACACAATATAAAGCTGAAGATGTGGCTAAACTTTCTGTTTTAGAACTTGCTAATAATGATGTTTTTTACCCCTGACCTGACCTCTTAGAGTTTAATTTTATTTTTAATAAGTTTTGAAGATTTAGTTTAATTAATTAACTAACTAACTAATTAACATGAGTGTCCATGTGCACACATGCACACATGCATGCACCCAAGGTGGCCAGAAAAGGCCATCAGATTCCCTGGATCTGCCTGACACGGTTACTGGGTACTGGGTACTGGGTACTGAATTCTAGTGCTCGGTGCTCTCAAAGAGCAGCAAACCCACACAACCATCTTCTGAGCCTCTCCTTTCCCCTTTCCACTGGTACTGTTGTGTGAACTTTTCTTGAGGAGATGATCAAATGACCACTCACCCAGACAGGGCAGGAATGACCAATGAAAGAAATGGTCCCATCCAAGACTACCTCAGTGAACCAATTAATTTTATCTGGGTTACTTAGATGGGCCATGGATTAGGAGTTACTCACAGGAACATGAGGAGCTTGTTCAAAAATGAAGGTAAAAAGAAGATATTACTCACAGCAACCATTAGTTGACTAAAATTCCCTGGGAAGCAAAAGACCCCATGAGTTTTTCTCAGGAGTGAAGTTCCTGGGCTCAGTCTTTTGGGGTCCAAGTGAGTAATTACATGGACTAGCTTACAAAAGGGCAATGACTTCCTTTAAGGTACCCCTCTTTAGGTTTTGCATTTGGTTGTGGATTTCAATGAAACCACACAAAGTAACGTTGCAGTGATTATTATTATTTTAATGTGTTAGAGTTTCTATAATAATGTTCCTCAAACAGAGTGGCTTAGATAACAGAAGTTTATTTCCTCATCATTCAGAGTCAGGATGTCAAAAATCATCAAGTTTGCAAGAATTACTTCACCTGAGGCATCTTGCCTTAGATGGGGCCATACAGTCCTTGTTCTCTGGAATGACTTCTCCTCTGTGCATATACATGCCCCAAAGACCCCTTCCTATGGGTACAACAAGCATATTGGGGCAGGGCCCACTTGAAAGATATGACTTCAAATTATCCCTTTAAAGAAAGTTTCCCACCACACTGAATGGTTTTAACTGTCAACTTGTCAAAATACAAAAGCACCTAGAAAGCTCTTAATGAGGAATTATGCAATTCAGGTTCACCCGTGGGAGGTGTCTGTGGAGAACAATCTTACTTGTTCTCTGACCCAACCCAATATGAGCAGCACCATTCCCTAGGCTGAGCATTGACCTGTATAAGAGTAAAGAAAGTTAGTTGAACATAAGTAGCAAGCAAGCACACAATGGGTGAATTTCTTTCTATTCTTGACTGTGAAGATAACACATTCTTGCCTTGGCTTCCCCATAATGATAGACTATATAATGAACTGTAAGCCAAATAAACCCTTTCTTCTGAGTTGCTTTTAGTTGGGCTATTTTATCACCCCAGTAGAAATGAAACTGAAGCACCAGGTTAAGCTTCCACCTGTGGGCTGGGAAGGATGCAGTTCATCCCACAGTTATTGTTACTACAAAACTGTGAACTCCAGCTCAGTTGTAAAATACAACTTTTTTTGGATTATAAAACCTTTAACTGTCATATATAAAAACATTCATCAATATAAAAGTGAATGGTGGCTGGAGAGATGTTTCAGTAGTTAAGCCTGCTTGCTGCTCTTTATAGGACCCTCATTTATTCCCAGCATCAACACTGGGGTAGCTCACAACCGCCTGTAGCTCCAGCGAAAGGGGATCAGTTGCCCTCTTCTAGCCCCTGCAGACATCACCACCCACATGCCCCTCCCCCACACATATATACAAATTTAAAATATATTTTCAAAATAAATAATAAATAAATTATCAACTGCCTATCTGTTTCCTGGAAGTTTTTTTGAGGTCCTTGTGTTACAGAGTCCCTAAACTGTGACAGGTCACAGCATCTCAACTTGGATCAAACAACCCCTGGAGTGGGTACTTCTGCCTTCTTGGATTTTGTCCCCTTAACTGTGAAAATCTGGTCCAGATTATAATACCAATTTAAAAATATTTATTTATTTGTTTGTTTGTTTTTCAAGACAGGGTTTCTCTGTGTAGCTTTGGAGCCTGTCTTGGAACTCACTCTGTAGACCAGGCTGGCCTTAGACTCACAGAGATCCTCCTGCCTCTGCCTCCTAAATGATGAGAATAAGAGAGTGTGCCACCACTGTCCAGCTAAGAAATATTTTTAAAAATGTATTTTATGTGTACTGATGTTTTGCCTGCATGTATGTCTTTATAAAATGTGTATGCCTGATGCCTGAGGAGGTAAGATGAGGACTTCAGATCCCTGGAACTAGAGTTACAGATAACTGGGAACTGTCATGTGGGTACTGGGAGTTGAACTAGACTCTCATGTAAGAGCAGCAAGTGCTCCCAACTGCTGAGCCATCCCTCCATCCCCTATGGTCTTGTTCTGTGTGTTATGTAAAGTCATCCAGTGTAACAGTGAAAATTGACTCTAATGACAAAATAAATATGGAGAATGTAACAGATTTCACAGCACTTCTAAATTCCCTTCTGGAGTTATAAACACACACTGGAAAAATCATCATGCACAATTGGCACTTTTCTCCTAAGAAAAATGTGAAGCTGTATTTTTTATATCAGAGCTTCTCTCATCATAAGTAGAGTCTGCACTGGTTTTTCAGGAAAAGAGATGAATCCCGAAGTCTCAGTGGTCCCAGTTATACACAATTTTTAGATACGCAAACATATAGGTAGAAATCTGTCACTATCCTGGGTAATCCGATCATAGAAAGAAGTTACCTATTTATAAGATGAGAAAAGCTGCATATTGAGATCCATTTTTTTGAGACACTAACCACTACAAAAACATGTTTTATTAATTCATTTAATTAGATGGGAGGTCTCCCATAAGGATTTAGAGATTTTGCAGCTATATGGCTCTAACACGTTCAGTAAGTTGGAATTTTCTACATTAACTACACGGATGGATTCAGTTCCTGCAAGGTTCCTAATATTAAAAAACGTGGCTTTATAAATGACAGTCGTGAATTGTCTGAAGAACTTTTTAAGATGCCACAGAGACAAGAGATTTGAATTCAGGCTAGGGAGATGGTTCAGTGGATAAAAAACCCTTGTGAGGACCTGAGTTTGAGTCCCCAGAATCCACATAGAACCTGATTGCATAGCATGAGTGATTGCAATACACCTGCTTTCCCAGAGAGATAAGAAGCAAATGAGAGAATCCATAGAAGTTCATAGGCTGGCTAGCTTGGAGTACACAACAGAGGACAATAAGAACAATCAATGATCAAGCAAGGAAGAAGGTGATGATTGGCAGCCAAGGTTGTCCTCTCACTTCCACATATATGCAGTCATCCACACATCCACATTCATATACATGAATGTCAATACAGACACATGCAATGCACACTAAAAAAGATACATGGGAAAGAGAGAGAGAGAGAGAGAGAGAGAGAGAGAGAGAGAGAGAGAGAGAGAGAGAGAGAGAGGAGAGAGAGGGGAGAGAGAGGAAAGAGAGGAAAGAGAGAAGAAAGAGAATGATTCTAGTCCATTTGGTTTTGAGTGGGATCAAGAACTGGCTCTGCAATACACCTCCTTTTTCACTCCAGGCAATTCTAATTATTCAGTCAAATACTTTGAGTATTTGTTATACATCAGACATTTTTATAAGCATTTTATAAATGTTAACTTATTTCAAGTCAGGATATCATGTGTCTTTTTTAGTCATACTTTACAAGAAAGACAGAAGCAGAGTTCATATCCTAGAGTAACTGTAGTAGGTATGAGGATGAGATCTGAGTCATCACGCTGAGTTCCTGAACATAAGGCCTTGGTCACTGTGTTTCACTGCTGCCTAATTCTAATGCAAGGGTTTTCTGGGCATACTCTGAGAGATAACACTAAAGACTATTAGCATAGATATGAAAACTGACCCTAAATAAAAATCCTGTGGAGGGACTGGAGAGATGGCTCAGTGGCTACAAGCAAGTGCTGCTCTTCCAGAGAACCTAATTTCCAACACTACATTGGGTGGCTCACAACTGCCTATAACTTAAGATCCAGGGATCTGACACCCTCTTTTGGTCTCCAATGGACACTTACCTATACCAAACATTCATGCACACATATAAATAAAAAAAAAACCGGGAACTGTCAATCATGCATACCTACCTTCCTGGAAAAAACAAACACCACTACTACATACCAAAGGTTCTAAAAAACTGCATAGATTTTAGAAATGGCATAAGGCAAATACTAAAAACATATGTGAAAATCCTTTGTTCATCTCTTTTGAGTGACTTTAATCTCTGACACATGACAGACGGCATGAGGTAGAGCACTAAGCAACATTTCTTAAGTTTGCAGGTGTCCACACCCCACTGCTCCCCTGTGGGAGCCACACTTGTTCCAGAAGCACTGAGACCCAGAGCAGCACTTTGATATCCAGTAAGATGTTAACAATGTTCCAGAAACATGTACACATACTTAAGGCTTTCAAAGTTTAGGGCAAGGGTTGTAACTACAACTCATTTTGGCAGTTGTTTGAGTATAAGGGTCCTTAAGAAGTTGGGTTTTTCTAGCTCTTTCCCAGGCAGTTTGACTACAGAACACTTGAGCAGTAGACCTCCAAGCTATCACTCAAAGATGTTTGTTTCAAGCCTCCTGCTTTATATCAAGTTCTCTACCAGATCCTCCATTTGGTCTGTAACTACAGCATGTGTGGCATTGACAGAGACCACAGAAATCACACAAGACAATAGGATGAGCCCAAGGCTATCCAGACATGCAAATATAGGGCCAAAGAAAATGATATTTAAGACAAAATTGATCAGCAAGGATTATGCCTTCCAGGCCTGCTTGGGGTTCATAGTGAGATTGTGTAGAAGGAATGTGAAAGCAGAGGGGGAGGAGGGAGGAAAGAGAGAAAGACTAGGAAGAGTATGAGGAGAAGCAGTTGGAGGAACAGGAAGGAGGGGAAGAGGAGGAGGAGGAGGAAGATAATGAGGAAAGCTAGAAGGAGGAGCTGGAGGAGGGGAGGAAAACAATTTAATGAAGAGCAAACACCTATGTGAGGTCATTGTGCTCTGTACAGGGCAAAGGCTACACTTGATGCTGAAACACGAGATAAAGACAGGATTGGAGAAGTGTTGAGCTGCCTGTGCCTGAATTTGGATTATGTAAAAAATAAACAGGTATCAAATCTGTATCTACATTGTACTCATTGTGTTTTAATACTGAGTAGCACAGCTCATTATAGGTACTATAATGGAGTTTACAGAATACAACTCTTCCATGTTCAAAGAAATTCTATCAGCTACTCTTGCACCAAAGCATAGGATGGTTAAAAAAAAGATAAGATTCAAAACAAGATGATAGACTGATTTTTTTTAACATTCTACAAGCTGACATAATTGAAGCAATTTTAAATGGGAAGGGAGGGAGGGAGTAAAGGATGGAAAGAAATGGTAGATAAGGGTAGGAAAGGAAGAAAAGGGATAGGGGAAAAAGAACAGATAATGAAAAGGAAAAAGAAATGAAGGATGGAAGGGGAAGAAGCAAACAGAAGGGCAGCTGGAGATAGAAAGTGATAATTTAATAGAGTCCATATATGGTTGTCAAATCCTAACGTATTTTCTCTCTTAGAAAAAGTGTGATGATCAAGTTGGTATAGTTGATGAGTGTAGAACACCAAACCCAGGACTTCTGCATACTAGGCAACTACTCTAAGCCACAACTTATACCAGAATTTGGAACTCCAAGCTTTGGCATGTAGTAGATCATGAGAAAGGTTCTTACTAATGGAAGGTAAGAAATAGGTTTAATTTAGAAATCCAGGTGATTAACTATTGGCTTATGCTAATCTGTTATCCCTTCTTCCTCTTGCCCTTTTGCTTAAATCACCAGCCTATGTCCTGGCATATGATGAACAGTTGCCAGCTTTTTGAACACACATCACTAAACTTTATGATCTCCCACAAGCTATAATTATATTAAAATTATCTCTACTAATACAGGTATTATAGTAAAACCATGTTAGAACTCAACTATCACTTGAGTCTGTATATATTGTAGATTTTTTTAGAAAAAAATTGAGTAGTTAAGAAAAAAGTAATCATTCCCAGGCTCTAGAGGCAGAACATGAGTTACTAAATTCATTCAGAAAATATTTCCTAAGTCCCCAAAGCAGATGTGGGGCAATGAGTAAATTAATCATTGAGGATTACCATTAACCAAAGTTCTAATGGCCTTCACTGTAATAAATTGCCATGATTAACCCAGACATAATTTCTGCTGCATACATGGGTAATCCAGATAAATGAGATCTTGGAAAGACACACTAAAACAAAAGCAGTACTAAAATGAGTAGGTACTTTCATATTTTATTAAGCCAATTCATCAAGGCTTCTGTGGAGTGGGCTAATTGCAGTGCCATCCATGGGCAGCAGCTCTGGGTTTAAGGTACCACTGTAGTCTCCTGACCAAAAAAAAGAGACAGAAAAATGTAAATACTTCATGTTGCATTCATTTTTATTTAAATGAAATTCATTTGGACACTTAAGATAAAAATAACCACAAGTTTCTGAAATTATGATGTTTATGATGTGTGTATGTAGGTGCACATGTCTGTAGGGCTGCATGTGGAAACCAGAGGCCAGTGCTTGATGTTTTTTTTTTATTTCTCTCTGTAATATGCTTTGTGACAAGATCTCTCATGTTTGCTTAGAATTCATATATTCAGTAAGGATTTAGCAAACCCAGAGTATCCCCCTGTCTGTGGTTTCCCAATATGACAGCTAAAAGTCTACATAATGGATTCTTGGACAAAGACTTAGATCCTCTCATTTGTGTAGCAAGGACTTTACACACTGAGCCATGTCCCCATGGTTCCTAGCTTCTTTTTTTCACTGGTTGCTGTGTTAAGACATTCATTACTCTTAGAGTACATTTTCATTTTGGTAATATATCCCATAACATCTCCAATATTTCGGGATGATACATTAGGAATGGATTTGAAGGGATTGAACTGATGTTCTGTGAGGTGGACAATCACAGCTTCAACGGAAATCATGGTCAAGCTTAATCTGTGTGAAGAACAATAGCAGGGCCCAGAAGATGGCTCAGAGGTTAGAGGTGCCTGCCACCAAACCTGACCACCAGAGTTTGACCCTGGAATATATATGGTGGAAGGAGAGAACTGACTCCTGAAGTTTATAATCTGATCTCCACTTTTGGAACATAGCACATGTATACATGCACACACACACACACACACACACACACCAATATATACTTTAGATCATCATAGTATTGCATTCAGGGCAGTCTAAACAGTCTATGGGAACCCTCAATGAGTGCAGAAAGGAAACATAAATCTGAAGTAGGGTACAAATCTGAGGAATTCTAGAACCAACACTCATAATGAGAAAATTCAGTGGTGACACTAGAGCTTGAGAGGTGAAGCACAGCTCAACTCTAAAAGACTAATATTGTGCGTTTCAAAAGCATAATTCCAAATGCACATGTAAAAGAAGATGCAGTCAGGGGTTCACCATGACGCATCTAAACACAATGTCAATGTGTATTGATGTTTGATAAGTAAAAGGATATACTGTAACCGTCTCATTGACCATAGCAAAAATAATTGCAAACTTCTGGTTGATTATCTCTGCCAAATGCCTCACTCAGCAGACATATACACACATGAGCACTTGACTCACATATACACATTGACTCCAGATTAGGGAATATATGCAAAAGGCATGATGTTGACCCTCCTCGTATGGTAATGTTCTTTACTGCACTTAATGAGATTTTCTGCACTTCTCCTATCTTGATTTACTGAAGATTAAACATAGCATCTTACTCCTTTAACAAAAATGGGTAGTAGTAGTTCTGCCTGCCTTCCTTCCTTCCTTCCTTCCTTCCTTCCTTCCTTCCTTCCTTTCTTTCTTCCTTCCTCCCTTCCTCCCTCTCCCTTCCTTCCTTCCCTACTTCCCTTCATTTCTTCATTCCTTCCCTTCTTCCTCCACCCCTCTGTTCTTCTTTCATCTTCACTTGCATCCCCTTCTCTCTCCTCCATCCTTCTCCTTCCTCTTCTTTTTCCCTCCCTTCCCTCTTTCTATCCACACATATCTTCTGTCTTTCCTTTATACTACTTTCTCTCCTCCTCTCCTCCTCCTCCTTCATCTTCTCTCATATTTTACCCCCTTTCTTATCTTTTTTTAAATAGGTGCTATTGACACATCTTTGTATGCATTGGTCTTTTCCTCTGTCATCTCCAAACTCCTATGAAACTCCTTTGATGACTTTAGATGTTTAATTCAGTTATGACATCTTAGATTGTTTCTTATTTAACTGTCTAAGTATCTGTGATGGTTTAAAAAAAAAAGGTACCCAAAGGGAGAGGCACTATGGAGAGTTATGGCTTTGTTAGAGTATGTATGTATGGCCTTGTTCAAGGAAGTGTGTCATTAAGGAGGCAGGCCTTGACGTCTCTTTTGCTTACGTTTTGCTCAGTGTGACAGACCACTTCCTGTTGCCTGTAAGAGTAGGACTCTCAGCTACTTCTCCAGCACCATGTCTGCCTACACACTATAATATTCCACCATGATGATAATGGACTGAATCTCTGAACTGTATGTCACCATATGAATTAAATGTTTTCCTCTGTAAGAGTTGTTGTGGTCAACAGACTGCTGGCAATGGTCGAGAGACAGCCCGAACTGACCTACTCTGGTGATGGGATGGCCAAACACCCTAATTGTCGAGCTAGAAACCTCATTCCACTACTGAGGGATCTGGATGCAGAGATCCATGACTAGGCCCCGGGTGGATCTCTGGGAGTCCAATTAGCGAGAATGAGGAGGGTTTATATGAGCGAGAATTGTTGAGACCAAGGTTGGATAAAGCACAGGGACAAATAGCCAAACGAACAGAAACACATAAAATATGAACCAATGGCTGAGGGGTCACCAACTGGATCAGGCCCTCTGAGTGGGTGAGACAGTTGATTGGCCTGATCTGTTTGGGAGGCATCCAGGCAGTGGCACCGGGTCCTGTGCTCATTGCATGAGTCAGCTGTTTGAAACCTGGGGCCTATGCAGGGTCGCTTGGCTCGGCCTGGGAGGAGGGGACTGGACCTACCTGGACTGAGTCTACCAGGTTGATCTCAGTCTGCGGGGAAGGCTTTGCCCTGGAGAAGATGGGAATGGGTGGCGGGCTGGGGGGAAGGTGAGGGGGGCGGGAGGGGGGAGAACAAGGGAATCCGTGGCTGATATGTAGAACTGAATTGTATTGCAAAATAAAAATTTTAAAAAAAAGATAATAAAACAAGAAAAAAATAAAAAAAAAGAGTTGTTGTGGTCATAGTGTCTCTTCACAGCAACAGAAACTCTAAGACAGCATATGAGAGCTTTCCTACTAGCATTCATCACATTTGATTTATTTATTTATTTTTGAGATAGGGTTTCTCTAGGAGGCTGAGACTGACCTCAAATTATTATATATCCCAGGCTTTCTTCAAACTCACAATCCTCCTTTCTCTGCCTCCAGAATGCTGGGGTAATAGGTGTGCATATCTCTCCAAGAGTCTAATGTGACTTTTTAATGTACCTTTCAGTACACAGTTATAGAGGAGCTAATTGGAAATTGTATTTTAGATATTCACAGAGATTTTCTGTATAAATTCTGCATTCTGTTCTATCTTGCCACCCAATGTGGGTAATGCTTTTAACTTTGGCATATACTGCACCAGCCAGGATTCAGTTGCAGACTCTATGCTTCTATTTATTTCTGTGGATTCTCCAGAAATCTCCCAGGAACCTGATCTTAATTTGTATACCAACTAAATGTTTCTATTTCCTGGATCTTTACTTTTTTCTTATGTTGTGGTTGGTAAGTTTTCTTATTCTAGAGTTATTCAGCTACTTATAACCAGGACTCTGACTTTTAGCCTGTCTATACTAGCATGGTAACTTCTTTAAGAGTAAATCATAATTCTATGCTAGGCTGTATTAGATAGAGTTATCGGGAGGAACAGAACTGATGGGGCAATTATGTATTACAAAGGAGATTTATAGACCAGCTTATACAGTAAGAATTGTATAGTTCAACAATGACTGTCTACACACTGGAAAGTCTGAGAACTCAGTAGCTGCTCAGCTGTAAAGCTGGATGTATCAATAATCTTAAGCTGGTACTTAAGGCCTGGAAAGATTCCTAGAAAGCCATTGATCTTTAGTCCACACTGGAAGGCAAATACTAACTTGGTGCCATTGTCAGAAAGAAGAGCAACAGCAGCAACAGCAGAGTAGATTCACTCACCAGCAAGGAGGAACGGTAGTTACACAACTGTGCCATGGATTTTCCCCTCAGAATACTTTACATCTGGACCATCACTGGAGAGTGCAGCCCACTTTGGGCAAGAATCTTCCTGTTACAATTAATCCTTCCTGGAAATATCCTGACAGACCCACTCAGAGGCATCTCTTAGTATAGTCCTGATTCAATCAATATTAACCAATGCACGGTTCAAAGGTTGTTTTGTTTTCAAAACGTATTAAATTTGTTTATTTGTGGGTGTGGTATCAGGGATGCCCTAGGACCATGCATACTTGTGAAGGTCAGACAACAATTTGAGAAGTCAGTTCTCTCTTCCACCGTATAGGTACTGAGGATGTTGTCAGAACTCAGGTTGTCAGATACCTTAACCTACAGGGACATCTTGCTGCAGCTGCCTGGCAAGTTTTGAATCCCATTAGGAAACCCCCCCTACTTATTTTACTCTCCAAAACTCTTGGATTTTATTCAGCATTTTAGGGCTGTTATGTGTGATGATAGATCTTGTAGAAGCTTATTCTCACTCTGAGATGCACAAAATTCATGTTCAATAATTTTTAAGATAACTAAAATGACAATGTAATAATCCTTTCTGAATGATAAATATTTTAAGATATTTTATGAGATGAATTGAAATACATTTTGACAAGGAACAATAGCTTCCATTCTTTCCTGAAACTCTCATTTATGTATCAATCCTTTTGAATGTGATATTTGATTTCTGTGGATGTATTAAGGAAGCACACGATCAGAGTTTTCAGGTCATTTCTTCTTATGCATCTTTTCAGACAGGAGATTTCAGCTTGATTGCCTCTAAAGCATGCCTCATTCACATTTAATTGTCTTAAGAAGAGGACCCTTCTAACATTAATCCACAAAGTTGAATGTCTCATTTGTAAGAGAAGCCAACTTTGAAGCTGACATTTCTTTCGTATCAATGAGATCTCTGCAGCAGATGAACCACAAATGGCAAATTATGCAAAGTAAAAGTTTAATCATGAAGGAAACTTCAGTTGGATATTTCTGTTTGATTAATAATCTATAAGGAGATAACATCTAATTTAAATTTATACAAAAGCATAACCACTGTTGAAAAACTGCTGCCATTAACAATGACATCTCTTGAGTGACCCTCCCCCATCATCTGCTCTAGCCAGCTAGCACAGTCAACTCCCTCATGAATTAGCTTTTGCAGAATTAATGGCTAGAGAGTTGAGAAACAATAAAAGCTTTATTTTAACTACGCTATTTATACCCATCCTGGGCATTTATCTTTTCCAAACTCTTTATATGTCTTTATGAGGCTGAAATTATTTTTCAGTTTTGTCCCAGCTACATATGCAAATGACAAAATAATCAAAATCATCAAACTATGGCTGATACTTTCTGTGAAAGTTCTAATTTTTCAAGAAAACTTCTTCGGGTAGCCAGTAGAATTGATATCAGAATTTATTCAATTAAATGGTTCTGGATTTTTCTAAAATTTGGACTTCAAAATATTATTCACTTTTACAAAGATTAGGATGTATCTCAGGTGATGGAGTGCTCCATTAGTGTGTGAAACCTCATGGTCAATAACCAGCTCTGCATGTACTGAGTGTGGAGATAGAGTCCTGTAGTGCTAACTCTTGATAGTGAAGCTAAGGGTATCAGAAGTTCAAGACCATCCTTGGCTTCATAATGAGTTGGAGTTTGGAGGCTGGTGGCCTGAGATTTATGAGAACATGTCTCAGGAAGAAAAAAGCAAACAAACAAAAAAAAGAACAACAAGACAAAAAGATAATTTTCTGAGATTTGATTTTTTTGGGGTGTATAATAGGTTTTTAAAAAAACACAACTTTTGTTATAGTATCAACATGAAAACCAATGACTCAAGTTTAAACAATTAATTGAAACTCTGTCTTGCACATGAAATACTGTCACGTTTTGGATGTACTAGTTCAAATTCTAATGTAGACAGATACTTCAGTCTATGATGATGTTGTCTTGAATGAAGCTGATCTCATCTAATCTCTGAAGCTAAGCAGGGTTGTAGCTAGTTAGTACTTTGGATGGGACACACATGCTTTAATCATGTTGCTATTAATGCTGATTGTACCTTGAAAATGCCATTTGGTCAAATGTCTACCTATTAAATAAAAACTTGCAGAGAGAAACAGAGGATTAATTATTTGCCCTGATGAACATTAGAAGGCAATGTAGTTCTGAATTTTTAAAAGTTGTACAACACTCATAACCCATGCTGTGTCTAGTCTCTGTTCATTCAACTGTAACATTAAAAGGGTTGTGTATAATGAGTATAAGGGATGGTGAAATGGCTCAGTCCTAAGTGGCAAAGCTCTGATTCCCTTTCCAATGCACAGGGAACACTGAGAAAGAGAGACAAGAAAGAATATAAGAGCAGAGGGTGGTGAGCTATGCAACAAAAAGATGCTTTTAGGACATGACATAGCCATCGTGAGCACGAACTCATCTACATAAAACCATCACAAGATTGGGCCCCCTCTGCATTTCATCATGGATAGGGAATAGACCATGAAACTTCACCCTTCCCTGATGGTAATACCAGCAATGCATGCTTATTGGGGAAGGGATGTCATTTTCTTCAGTGGTATGACCACTGATACATTATTCTTGCTCCAAATAATTCCCTCCTACCCATGTTCAAGCTAGAAATCCATGAAATAGAAAGATATGAAAGTAGGGGTGCAGGAGGAGATGTTGAAAAGAAGGCTCCCAGCAGGAAAACGGGGACTGACAGATGGGACTTGAGGAGTGAATGCCTAAAATGTCTTGTATACATGTATAAAACTGTTGAACAATAAAGTGATTAAAAAGTACAACATGTGAAATATTTGTTTCACATATATGATATTTATATTTTTTTTATTTTATAAATTTTATTAAAAAATCCTTGCAAATAAATAAAATCATACACCCAAATTAACCAGACCCAAAGTCTATACAATTTAGTGGATTTCTGTACAGTTGAAATAGGCATTTGGAACAGAAAATATGGAGCTTCACATTAAATTTTACCTTTTCAGTATTGATTATATAAAGTGCACAAAAATGTTGTTTTAAATCACCTCTAAGTTCCATGTTTCTTCTAAAAACTGACTTCTAGAAATAATATCCCTGAACAGAACTGTGTTAAATGTCTGGCGGTGGGTCAAGGGCTGTGAGCAATGTGGTTCTCTTGGTCAAGTTAACCTACATATAGTGTGTGCATGTGTGTATGCATATTGTGTGTATACATGTTCGTGTGTGTGTGTGTGTGTGTGTGTGTGTGTGTGTGTGTGTGTGTAGGTGCACATGTGCATGGATGCATTGTATGTGAAAGCTATATGTAAACATCAGGTACCATCCTCAGTTACTCTCATTATTTTGAAACATAGTCTCTCAATGAAGCCGAAGCTTGCTGATTAGAGTAGACTGGGTGGACAACCTTGGGGGTTCCCTTGTCTCTGTCTCCCCACCAGTGGGATTACAAGTCTGTGCCAATACACTTTGCTTTTAAACTCAAGTTCTAGGGATCAAATTCAGGTCTTCATGCTTGTATAACCCCCAGCTTACCAACTGAACCACCTCCTCAGCTCTTGCATGTGTTGAGGGGCCTGAAAACCCTTCGCTGAAGTCTCCATCCTGAGAGTTGACTGCTCTTAGCAGTAACGAAGTTAAACTTGTAAAACATGGCTCTCTAAGGAATGTGTTCATTTGATAAAGCGAAAGTCATTTTAGCACCTATTTTATGAAGACCTTATATTAAAATTTAAAGCACATTACCTAATTCATTTCTATTTTTTTATTTTCTATCCTTACTTGACCATCAAGAGGCAATATGCAACTTTTAAAAATTTCATCAGGGGCCCCTTGGCAGTAGGATCAGGATCCATCCCTGGTGCATGAGCTGGCTTTCTGGAGCCAACTACCTATGGTGGGATGCCTTGCACAACCTTGATGCAGGGGAGAGGGGCTTGGACCTGCCTCAATTGAATGTACCAGGCTCTGCTGACTCCCCGTGGGAGGCCTTACATTGTCGGAGGGAGGAATGGAGGGGTAGGTTAGGAGAGGGAATGTTTGGTGGTGAAAGGAGGCAAGAGAGGGGGAATCTGTGGATGGTATGTAAAATGAATAAAAAATTTCACCATTATCCCAGTTGCTCTTCTGAGTCATAAAGTCCCTGCTTTCTTGTTTTCATTTCGATCTTTTCTTCCATGGAAAATTGCTTACCTTGTGATGCTGAAATTGTATGAATGAAACAATCATTTTCCTCTTAAGCAAAACTCTATGCAAGAAAACCACACATCTATCATTAAGGTGGCAGCATGGTCTCCCATGAGCCACAAGTAGCACAGCCTGGGGACATGCACTGTGGAGCTCCAGAACTTAACAAATGGCTTCAACCAGATTCCCAGTGATACACTCAACACATTGAAGAAAGCTGGGAATCACTGGCTTGAAGTATATGCCCCTCTTATTTCACTAGAACAATTCCAAAAATAAATGTGTAATGTTTATCCCAGTAAATTTAAGGTAAAGAGTTTAAGAGAGCTGAATATTACTGAGATTTTGATATTCATTGGCATTCTGTGCTCAGAAATTAATATATTTATGATTACAAAGTTTAAGAGTCATCCTTTTATCTAGACCAGTGGTCCTCAACCTTCTTTGTGTGTGACCTTTTTAAATACAGTTCCTCATGCGGTGGTGACCCCCAACCACAGCATTATATTGTTGCTACTTCATAACTAGAATTTTGCTACTATAATATCTGATGTACAAAATATCTGTTATGAGACCCCAAAGGGTCACCACCAACAGGTTGAGAATATCTTATCTAAATTAACATGAGAGATATTAATTATTCTAATTTTTTGCTGTTACCATAATAAACCACCTTGATCAAAAGCAACTTAGGGTGTGAAAAGAGTTTATTTCCTCTCACACTTCAGTGTCGCAGTCGATAACCAAGTGAACTCAAGGCAGGAAGCTAAAGGCAGGCCAATTGGCTACTCCTTACAGCATTACCTTCAACTAGAGAATTTACTCATAGCCAAGAATGTACAGCAGGAACCATGTAGGGGTGCTGCTTGCTTGCTGGCTGGCTCCGTGGCTCATTCCCAGGTTATTTATTGCTTTCCTAGCTTTCTTACCTAGCTCAAGACTGCCTGCCCAGGAAATGGCACAGCCCACAGCCAGTTGACTTTCTACATCAGCTAAGTAAATTAAGACAGTCCCTTACTGACCTGCCTATAGACCAAAGTAAAAAAGACAAGACTTAATTGAGATACTTTGCAGGTGAATGTTGACTGTGTCAAGTTTATAAAGCTAATACTAAGTAGGACACTAATCAATTAGTCTATTAGTAACTAAATATATACACAAACATCCATGTAAATTTTGCCATCTTGCAATTCACTATATTCTTTTAGATAAAAATAAAGAAGTCAGTGTCTGATCCAAAATTCTGTGGTCAAGATAGAAATTGACATCTTATGTTTTCTGCAGTAGGTCACAACAGTACCATATTGTGCAAATAATAAGCTCACCAAACAGTCCAGTTTCAGCCCTGAGAGTGACAGTGACCAGAAAACCAGAGAAACAGTCTGTCTTCTCAGCCTTCTGTGCTTTTTCTCAGAGTCCAAAGATGCAAGTAAAATAGAATTTTAACCCTGTGCCTGTGTAATATTTAAGCACTGCAAAGCTTGGTGGGGAGAAGTTGCTCTCCCCTCAGCTTTGTTTGTTTTTGTCTTTTCAGACATCTCTGACTGTGTGAGCCTAAGTATAGAGGAGGGCAATAATGAATCATTTGCCTTTGCTCTGTGCAAGGTGGACATTTTTTGATACATATGTAAGCACATGTGCAAGAGTGTTTGTGGATGCATAGAGGTTGGAGGTTGTTGTTAGGTGTCTTCCATGATCATGTCTCTCTGCCTTTTACATTGAGGGGCCCATCTATGACTTTTCTCCAGGGCTAACTAATTCAGCCAGTCTAGCTACTCAGATTGCCCTAAGGGATTCCATCTCTGCCTTCCAAACACTGGGGACATAGACGGGCCAACACAATCTTTGTTTCTATTAGGGATCCTCATAGTGGCATGGCAAGTGCTTTCATCACTGAGCCCTCTCCTGGCTCCCATTTTTAAAGCATCATTTTGTATATGCTAAATTTTAATCTTTAACGATTTTTAGAACAGTGATGTTTCTTTCTCAGAATGTGGGTCTAGGAACCAATCTGATCCACTTCTGAGATATAGATAAATGGAAAATGCATCCATCTTCAAAGTAAACATTTTCTATGATGAATTTTTAAATGAGGAATTACATATTAAGTAACAGTCTCTGCAGAATGCATCCTTGGTACAGAGTGGTCTATTCAAAACCTACAGGAATGGGAACCCTAAGATGTTTACTCCATCAGGAAGACAAGAATCCCACTACAAACTGAACATGCACATGCATCACCAATACTCCCTTTATTAAAGGAGAGGCATGAATGCATGTTAGGTGAATGGAGAAAACATCAAAATGAGGACTAACTCACCCTGAACAAATTTTCCTTCTGGAGATTTTATCTAAAGATTGTACCTTTGGAGACAGCCCCATCTTGCAAGACATACAGAGTCCATCCTGAGCAAATGGGAGTACTGTGACTTGGTGGTGGGTTGGAAGTTGAGTGGTTTATTACTTCTCTTTCGGCTCTGACAAAATAGCTGATAGAGGCCACTAAAGGAAAGAAGGTTTGTTTTAGCTCACAGCCCAAGAGCATGATCCATCATGATGGGAAAGCTTTGGTGGCAGAAGCTTGAGTCAACAGGTCACATGGCATCCACCATCAGGAGACAGAGAGAGAGAGATGCTGGTGTTTAGCTCATCTTCCCCTAGTCATTCGGTACAGGACCCCAGCCCATGGGATGATGCCCCCCCCATATTTACGGAAGATATTTCATAGTTAATTAACTCAAACTAGGAACTCCACCAAAGACTTCTCTAGAGATATGTCTTCTTTGTGGTTCTAGATTCTGCCAAGCTGACAATAAGTCTGAACCACAACAAATGATGGCCCCTGATTTCCAAGGTCCCCTCCTGGAAGGGTGATATTAGACTCTGTTTTCAGTATCTTTTTCTCTAATCTTCCCTGCTCAGTCCTCAAAAACCTTAGTAAAAAACAGTGAGGCTATACCTTATAATGAAATTATCCACTTCTCACTTAAGGTCAAGCTGTCTTGGCCTGTGTTGACATCTCAGTTATTAAAATATTTATTTTGTAAGCATGAGGACCTGAGTTCCATCCTTTTGATCCATGGTCTTTTTTTTAAAGATGGGTATGGTTGCATGTACTTACAATCCCCATACTGAAGAGATAGAGACAGGAGGATCTCTGAGACTCATTGGCTAAGACACATTTATGAATATCAGCACATTCATACACATGTGTATACACACACACACACACACACACACACACACACACACACTGAGAGAGAGAGAGAGAGAGAGAGAGAGAGAGAGAGAGAGAGAGAGAGAGAGAGAGAAATGCCACATTTGGTCTCTTGTAAAACCTCCCAAGAATTTTGTCTACCTACTGCATCAACAACTCCCAACACCACCGGTACTCTCCCAAAGTGAGTGGCTTATCTATCACAATTCTGTGCCTTGAGTGTAACTGCCATCATGACTGATAATCATCTCCTTCATTAAAGAAATACTTCCAAGGTTTATTCTGTCTCCTCCTTCTTCAGTATCAAAACCTAAATCTAGGTCTTGCTAATTTTACCATCCAACATCAGCAAGATCTCTTAACTTACCTCCCTTTGCTGAACAAATATCAACATTATGGCCTATTATTTTATACTATTCACTAGCTCTTTTGTTTTTATATTTATTTAGTGTGTATGTATGTATGTATGTACGTACACATGAGAACCAGGAGACAATTTGCAGGGCTGATTCTCCTTCCACTGTGTATGTCCCAGGGAGCAAATGTAGGACATCAGGCTTCCTGGCAAGTGCTGAGACTCTCATTTGATTTTTTTGTACACACTAAGTAGTTTTTTCTTTTTTGCTGTATTATAAAAACCCTGCATAGAATATTTGTAGTTATCTAAGCCTTCAAAAATCTCCAATTTTGTTTATTGAACACAATAGAAAAGAGTCTGGGACCATTTCAGTTTATTATACAAAGTACTAATTGTTATTAACTTTTAGCTGTATTAATTTTAAATTTTAGAGGTTTATTATAATTTAATAAAAGACTTCATGGCCCATTCTTTTAAAACCTACTGGTTAAAGAAGAGTTTGATAGAGGTAATTCTGATCTCATAATACAAGGTGAGAATGACTTAATGATAATAAAGTCAAAGAAAAGACAATCATGTGTTCATCTTTTTTTCAGAACTAGGTCATGAGGTATTTTGGGAAATCAAGGGATTGAGGGATTCAAGGAAGGAGTAAAGTTTGAGTGTAGCAAGAAGATGCGATGCCAAAAAGTTACAGTTTTTTTGTTATTTTCCTCATTCTGAAGATGTTAACAAATTATTTTCCTTAACTTTTCTGAGATACACTATTTCTGAGCCAGAATGTAAAAGACCTATTTTTCTCTTTTTGAAGAAACTCTACTGTGATTTCAATAGTGGCCATGTTACCATGCTCAGCACACAATATGACCCCCAAAGAGCCAAACTTGGACCATTTCTGGAGAAGCCAATTAAAAGAGAAAAGGTCATATGAAAAAGCAGAAAAAAAAAAGACATATTTCATGTGGTCACAGTGTGAGAGGGAAATAGAGATCCAGTGATCCCTTGAGTCCATTCCTAGAGTTCTGAAATGAGATTAAAGTTGAAAGAGAGGCCCAAGGATATGTACAATTAAGAAGTTATCAACACTCTTATAGAAAGTGAAATCGGTGATGATTCTGCACAGGATATCACTTATTGAAAATCTAGTTCTCAAAATACTTGATTTAGAGCTCCTTGAATTTTTTTGCATGGCTTTATTTATTTAGCCTTTCAAAATTGAAGTATCAATATTTATTTGGCTAAATATTCTTTTGCCTAAGAACTAAAATTTCTGATCTAGCTTATTTTTATCACAATCTTAATTCATGGGAAAAATGTCTTATAATTCCAAAGGGAAACAGGCGGTGTTGGACATTCACTTAAAAGTTTTCATCATTGCTTCAATGGTGTTACTTTTGAATCTGAAAAGCAAATAATTCTGTTCAAAGATTTCTAAATTTTGCTGAAATTGGTGGAGTACATCTATGTCTATAATTTCAGCACTCCGGAATCTGAGGCAGGAGGATCACAGGTTCTAAGCCAGTCTGAGAATCACAGTAAGATATTTTATCACAAAAGTTGAAAATTAAATTCAGTAATATCTCAAGAATTCTTCATTTAAATAAAAATATTAAACTTTACATCAAGAGGATAAAAGAGCAGAACTGCGGAGCAATGGTCAGAACAGATGGTGGCCAAAATGTTCTCTGTGTCTCTGCTTCAACTGGTGGAGCTTGTCACTGAATATTGATTCACATTTAAAATGATTTTTCTTGCTTTGCTTTTTAGAGTCTAATCATTGAGCATAGCTGTAGATCATAGCTATTTTCCACACTTGTCAAAGGCACTCTCATAGTCACTAATGGTCTAAGTTTAGATGAGCCTGGGTCCTGAAAGGTGCCTCTCTTTGTGTGTAGGAAGCTGGGCTGCTGTGTTGATTAGGCCAATTCTTGCTGCAAGGAAGTCATACCAGTCAGCCTTCAGAACACAGGCTTGTGCTATTTTTACAGTGCTTGTTTCCCGGCTGTTCTCAAGGAGAGTCCTCTTACCAGCTAAGGAACAGGGACAAACGCTCCTACAACAACAAAACGGAAGCTCCATTCTTATTTTCTAAACCATAACAATTCTTGTCTTTGCCACTTGGAGATATAAGAGATGGTGAAAATGCTGGGCAAAGGAAAAGCTCTATGGGAGCTTTGCTATCCCTTCTTCTGCATGATTAGAGCCATTCAAGTGTCCTTCACCATCTCAGGTGGTGATTGCTCTCAACTACTCTGCCATTTCAGATAAGACATGGTAAGGGAAGAAGAGGGTTCTAAGGGGAAAAACAGACAATAAAAACCCAGGCCTGGAGCCAGGCGGTGGTGGCACACGTCTTTAATCACAGCACTTGGGAGGCAGAGGCAGGAGGATCTCTGTGAGTTCAAGGTCAGCCTGGTCTACAAAGTGAGTTCCAGAATTGTCAGGGTTGTAACACAGAGAAACCCTATCTTGAAAAACCACACACACACACACACACACACACACACACACACACACACACACACACACAAGTACCTGGGCCCAGGGAGAGACTTGGTCAGTACAGTGCTTGCTTTGCAAGCATGCAGACTTACTGGATCTCCAGAACCCATGTCTTAAAGAAAAGCACCTGACTCCATCTGACGTTTATGATCTGAAGAGTCAGAGGATAAAATAGCTGTTATATAGATGCAAAGAAAAAGATTAAGAAGAGTGTGTTACTGCTAATGAAATCAAAATGGCACCAAGTACAAGGATGTAATTAATGGCTCAAGCTGGATAATATTTATAAAGTTATTAAAAAGTGAAATTATTGTGGTGTAGCAGGAATCTTAAAAGTTCTTATTAATAAAATCAAGCCTGAAGCCAGGTATTGGGATGAATGCTGGAAGATCAGAGAAGCAGAACAAGCCACAGCTACCTCACCAGTTCCTCAGCTGATCCTGTTTCCTCAGACTGGAAGCTTCTGTGTCCTCATCCCAATGGCTTTCAGCTGAACTGCTGCTCAAAAGCCTGAATGCTTAACCAGCTAAAAGCTTAACCAGCCAAATGCTTCTAGTTCCTGGTCTTCACGCCTTATATAACTTTCTGCTATCTGCCATCCCTGGGATTAAAGGCTCACTTCTTGGGATTAAAGGCATGAGTCACCATGCCTGTCTGTTTCCAATGCTGTCTTGAAGTCACAAAGATCCATGCCTCCAGAAGGCTAGGATTAAAGGTGTGGGTGCCACCATTTTCTAGCCTCTGTATCTGGTGGCTGTTCTGTTCTCCGACCCCAGATAAGTTTATTAGGGTGCACAATATTTTGGGGAACACAATACCACCCCAAGGAGAGATGACTTTGCAGTTAATAGTGCTTGCTGCTCTTGCAGGTGATTCCAGGTCAGTTCTCAGCACTCACAACAGGAAACTCCCAAACCTCATAACTCCAGATCCAAGGGTCTAATCTTCTATTCTGCCTCCATGGGCAAGTGGACCTACACATGCCTCCTCATAAATAAAGGGAAGATGTAAAACAAACAAACAAACAAACAAATAAATAAATAAGTAAATGGAATTATGGAAGCTGATTCAGCTGATTCATGGTTAAAAGAATCTGTACTATACCTGTAATGAGGATGAGAATGACAAGGGAGGGTTTGGTGGGAAAGCCAGTGCTGGCTCTTCCTTTCCTTGAGTGGGAATTCAATAAAGAAATAGTAAAAATTTGAACTCCAAATGATGCGTGCTAGTCATTGGTTGCTTCAGGATTATTTAGAAGTAGTACCTTAAACTAACTTTAGAGGTTTACTATCACACAGGTTTTCTGTGTTAGGAATATCTGAAGGGTTTAAATGTCTGAAGTGGGAACCTTCGAGTAAGGTTCAAGTAGAGATATAAGCCAGTTACTGAGACATCAGTAGTTACTAAGGTTTGAGTGATGCCCAAAAGAGGACTGTAAGCTGGGCGGTAGTGATGCATGCCTTTAATCCCAGCACTCGGGAGACAGAGCCAGGCAGATTTCTGTGAATTTGAGACCAGCCTGGGCTACCAAGTGAGTTCCAGGAAAGGTGTAAAGCTACACAGAGAAACCCTGTCTCGAAAAACCACAAGAGAGAGAGAGAGAGAGAGAGAGAGAGAGAGAGAGAGAGAGAGGAGAGAGAGAGGAGAGAGAGAGGACTGTAGAAGTGAACCATCCTTATGGACAGCAAAGCACTGACTGTAGGCAAAAGGCCTCAGTTTCTCCCTAGTGAACCAATATAAGAACTGCCTGAACTCAGATGAAGTGATTCAAGAAACCCTAAAAGAGAAAAGTGCTTAGTTTGTTTGCTTTCTGAAGTCACAATATGCTACCATTTTCTGAGATTAACTCTATGCATCATGGGAGACATGGATAAGGATACTTGGAGCCGAAGACCATGAAAATATTTTGAATGCTATCTACCATATGCTCTCTGTGTGTGCATGTGTGTGTATGAATATGTGTATATTCATATATATATATACATAACAGTCAACCCTACAGTAGACCCTCATCACCAATGAAAAGTTACAAGGTCAGAACATGAGTCCTTTAAAAATAGCATGTTTTGTAATTATCTATTCAAAAGAAACTGCATATCCAGTACCGTCTTCTGAAATGTGGGTCTGTATCGATTTGCTGCATTGTTTTGCTTTGTTATCATTGGCAGAACTCTTGATTTACTCAAGAGTGAACTAAGTAAGTGCCTTTTCTGTATCTGCTGTTGGCATGGAGACTGCTAGCATGATTCATAGTGTGCACAAGAGGTAGTACTTACAATTAGCTCTTGTGTGTTGACAACTTTAAGAGAATTGCAAATTCCAAGTGTTCAGGAAAAAAAAAACGAGATAAGGAGAAGAAGAGAAAATAATAATATTCAAGGTGAATGTTTTTAGAAATAATTCTCCTTCCCAGTAGAGTATTGAAATTCCTAAACACGACAGGAAATTAATCCACACACTTGATAATGGCTGACAACTGGGATGTCAAGACTGAGGTCTTCCCCTGCATATCTGTATCATAACAGATAGATGTAGTTTGCATTCTCAAAGAAGAAAGGAAATAGAATTTTAGCAAAAGCTGGGCTGTGTGACTAATATTCTGCAATTGTAGTGCATGGAACACTCTCATACAGGAAATGAAAAGAGGAAAAACCAGCCAGGCTCCTAACTTTTCAGTAGAGTTGTGGGATGTGCAATGACAGAAAGGAGATCACTTTCAGATCAGCAATCTACACTTTAGGTGAAAAGCATATTTTCTTCCTGAATAGATTATTTGAGAGCACATTTCAAAAATCCAATCTTCATCTAGGCAATGAACATTTTTAATACTAAATTAATGTCTTCAAGGGAACAAAATACAGCACATCAGGAAATGTACTCCACTGAGACAGTGATGGTGTCTCTGTCAACATGCCCCGCAATGTTGGATTCTGAGATATTTTGTTGTACACACAGCCTTAAAAAACAAAGCAAAACAAAAAAAAACCCAACATATTTACAATTAAAAAGTATACTTTAGTAGTTTCACACATTTAAAATGTATTTATTTATATCATATCCCCCATACCTCTAATAACTTCCTGATCCCTCACATCCACCTCCTACCCTGGAGTTATCATTGTCATAGTCACTGTCATCCTTTTATCCTTATTCTTTCTCTTCTTCTTCTTTTATAATCCACAGAGTCCAGTTAGTGTAGTTTTCTCTGGGTCCTGCCAAGCCCCCACAGTCCCAATCCCTGCTTGTAAAATAATCACAAAGAAGCTTATATTAATTAAAACTGCTTGGACATAGGCTAACTACTGACTAGCTCTTGTACCTAAACTCAGCCCATTTGTGTTAATCTATATATTGCCACCTGTTCCATGGCTTTACCTCTGTGCCATTACATACTGCTCCCTGGACAGCAGGCGGGCACCTCCTGAATCAGCCTCCCACTTCCCAGAATTCTCTTTGTTTGGTTATCCTGCCTATATTTCCTGCCTGGCTACTGGCCAATCAGTTTTTTATTTATCAACTAATCAGAGCAACACATTCACAGCATAAAGAATATCCCACAGCAAGTTAGTGTTGCCCATGTGTGTTTATTGTAGAGTGCCATCCTCTGGAATATGGGCTGCTGACCATGGACCACGCCACTGAAGGAAACTGACTCTCCTTCCTCCAGTGGCCATTAACTGCCAATTGTTCCTCAACTAAGGATGGAGCGTTATGAGCCCCTTCCTTCTCTGTGTTGGAGTGTTGACTGACTTAGTCTTGTGCAGGTCACAGCTGAGCCACAGTCTTTTAATGATAGCATTGAATGTCTATCCTACGTCTTGAATATAAGTTAAGTTATGGTTTACTTCTTCAGGTAAAACGTCTTTATAAAACTATACTTTTCCAATACACACACACACACACACACACACACACACACACACACACACACACTCACCAAATGTCCTCTGGCTGCCTTTCATCTCCTTGGACTCACCGACGGCAGAATTTTGTATGACTATGAAGATCTAAAGTTAAAATTAAAACATGTTGTTCATGCCATATTATGAGAGAGATAGGATCCATAAATATTTATTGGAAAACTGCTAGGACAATTTTGTACTGCCAATTCTAAGAATTCTTCATGGCTGAGTGTGTCCTGGTCATTGGCTGGCTCTCCATATTGTATAATCTTCATGGTGATTCCAAGGGTGGGCTTCCATGTAGTAGCTCACTCTTCCAATATTGTCTTTTTTTACATCCCAATCCCATGACCCAGGACTTCATCTTCAGTCATTTCCTAAGAGCCTGAAGAAAAAAACAAACCCTGCTAAACTGAATTTCTCCCCTGAGCATATTTTTACATTTAAAGTCAATCATCTCAATATGTGTTTCCATGAAATCAAATCCAAATCATGCATTTGTATATAAGAAGAGTACTTCGCAAGTGACCCTAAGAAAAATTCTCTTAGTTTTCCCATTACTGTGATAAAAATACTCTGCAAAAGCAACGTAGCAGAAGAAGGGTTTGTTTGGGCATTAACTCAAGATGCAAGCTACCTTAACGGTGAGGTCCTAGTAGTAAGATCTTGAGGCAGCTGGTCTAATCAAACCCACAGTCAGGAGCCAGAATGATGAATACTTATATTCCACTCATTTTCTCCTTCTTAAATAGTCCAGGATCCCATCCCAGGGAATGGTGTCACCCTCAGTGGATGGATCTCCCCACTTCAGTTAACCTAATCAAGATAATCCCCTACAGGCATTCCCAGAAGCCTGCCTTCCAAGTGATTCTTGATCTCATCAAGTTGAAAATTGAGATTAACCATCACAAACCCTTAGAGACAATGTGTGGCAGGGGATGAAAGGCAAATAATGATATAACGTTTAGCACCTTAGTGCCATGGGAGAATAGAATTTATTCTTTCTGGTAAGCTCTGGGGAAGAAATGGCAGAAAGCGCACGTGTCAGTGTGCACCCACATGGCTGTGCATTAAAGTGAGCAAGATGGACTCAGGGCATGCATAAAACCCATCCCACTGGCATTAGTTGTCAAGCACTTATGTGGACTCCCAAAGATGAGATTCAGGGGAGTCTTATGATGGAGCCACACAGAGGTTTGTAGTGGAATGCAATACAAGGATGGTGGAATACAGGGATCACATCTGAAGTTGAAATACCAATCATAACTTCCAGGTATCTGACACCATCTTCTGCCCTCCTGGACTACATGCATGTACCTACAAACAAGCACACATATACAAAGTAAGATTAAATCTAAAAAATCCTTTAAAGTTCACTTTAGGTAAATTTTACAATTACAATATACCTTACAGACGAGTCAACAATTTACAACTCTTAAAAAAGTTATTGACATTATTTAAGTGTGATAGTTATTCTCAGAGGAGCTGTATATGCACATTGTAGGGGTGGCCATCAAGCATACAGTCTTCAGTTATTCTGGCTGCTTCAAACACCAGATACTTTCTACCTAGCCTGGACAGCAGTGTGACCAATGGTGAAAACTTTCTCTAAACATCAGAACTTTATAAGGCATAGAAGTCTTACTTGGCAAATATTGGAGGCACATATAAAGGCTCTCAATTTCCAGGGGGAAAGTCCCTTGAAGTCTCAAAAGGACAGAAGTCATCTCTTTCAGAAAGGCCACGTCAAGCATGATTATGTAAATATGTGAACAATGTTTACATAATTAAGGAAATGAAATTATTTTATGAGGTAGTTACACAGCTTTCTGAATTTTTGGTACCCTTTCTTATATGCATCATAGCACAAGTAAATTGAATCAATTTAATATTACTACAAATAAGCATGCATGACCAACTTGCTAACACACACACACACACACACACACACACACACACACACACAGAGAGAGAGAGAGAGAGAGAGAGAGAGAGAGAGAGAGAGAGAGAGAGAGAGAGAGAAACAGAGCACACAGACACATGTGCACAGATATAACAACAACATGCACATGCACACACAAGTGCACAGAACACACACGTATGCGTGCATGAGAAAACATATAGTTTTGGAATTACCTTGCTCTTGTTAGACACAAGGTTGAGATGAAGTTGGCTTTTCTTCTCACAAACAAAACACTTACACATCTGAGCAGCTTCCTTTTGCCAGCAAATACATTTGGAGTCTTTGAAGCCTCTGGGTGGATGAGGGAGTAACCACTATGTGCATGGATTCTTAAGTTTCTAGGATCCTGCTAAGATGAATGGAAAGGAGATGAGTGTGATGGGATTTTCTTTTCCTTTTCTAAATTTTACTTAAATTTTGATTTATTCTTTGGAACTTTCTTAATTAGGTGCAATGTTTTTAAGATCATAACCACCCTACTTCCCACTTTCCACTCTTCCTCTACATCTTCACAGCTACATGTCTTAATGTTTTATAATCCACTGAGTCCAATTACTGCTGTTTCTAGGCCCTCGGGTGCAGTACAGGATTCATAGGAGCATGGGCAGCCAACCATGGGCTGTGTGGCTGAAGAAAACCCACTCTCAAGTGAGAGCATTTCCAAACCACACAGCCTCACCTCTCCTGTTTTCTCTTCTGTGGGCTCTTTTCTTTCTCTTATTAACATGTTTCCAGAGGCATCATTGATGCTGAAAAGGGGTAGTCATCTATGAGGTCTGCATAAATGATTCAGGATGACCAAGTTAGAGTGAAATCCAAGACGTTTTTTGAGAAAATTAGCAATAAATTAAAATTGAAAGATAGATTAGAGTCTATCTTACTACCAGAAACAAAAATGTAAAATTAGGTAACTGGCGTTTTCAAATGAAGTAAAACTTTTAAAGCATTTTTTCACTTTACAAATAAATAAATCAAGTTAAATAAATTTGGTGAGGATTGAAATTTGTGAAACCTACCAAGAAAGAAACACAAATGTAAACAAATAATTATAGTATTATAGCTACAAAGCAGACCATATTTTATTATGCCCATAATTTTGCCCATGAAACTGCATTAATCCAACTCCTTTTAGATATACATTAATTTTTCATTTTACATTATCTTACTTCTAAATTATTTTTGACTCACATACCTCAGAAGGATGTTATTCCTCAAAACAACAAATTCTAGAATAGCAAGGAATGACCGTGTAGCACTTGCCTTCATGGGCAGACCTGGCTCATAGGATTACAGCAATATGGAACTAAAATAAGGGTTCCCATTGAAAAATGCTCAGTGTAAAGCACATGATTGTAATTCCAGCTCTGGGGAGGTGGATAGAAAGGCGCCTGGGACTCACTCATCAGGCAGCTTAACTGAATATCAGATTTAGGACAGTGAGTGACACTGTCTTAATATACAAAATGGATGACACCTGAGGAAAAACTATGTTCTGGCCCCCAAGTGTACACACACACACACACACACACACACACACACACACACACACACATACACATGGGCCTGAGCACACACAAAAGCATGGTGACACATCAAAAGAATAGAGCATCAAAAAATAAGTCTGCTTTCAAGTGTCTGCAATTGTCTTTTAAAAGACAAACTCAAGCAGAAGGATGCTCACTGAACACAAACGGTGGGGTGATAAGTCTCAAAAGATAAAGAATTCATGAAAGTAGTTCATTTATATGGAGTAGAAAGCAAGAGATGACTGTCTCACAATGAAAGCATTATTGAGTTCATACCAAGGCAGTTATTGGTAGATATTAAGAAACTCTGGCAATTCTAATATTTTGTAAAAATGAGGGCTCAATTAATTAATCTGGAGGTAGGCGCTTCACTTGGGAATCCTTTTCCTTTCCCCTTTCCAAAGGTGGTTGAAATAGAGGTTATATCAGAGAATTGCCTTTGACAGTTCATTTAGCAAGAAGTAATGTTCTAAGTATTAATTAAATAGAGGTGATAGATATGTGAAATGAGCAGGAGTCATTAGACCAATCATTTCAAAAATTAGATACTTTCTTCTCTAATCCAGGACTTATGAATTCATTAACAATTCCAAGTTTTTCAGACTTACTTGAAATCAAATTGTACTTGGACATAGTGATACATGCCTGCAGTCCCAGACAGCACTCAGATGTGAGACTGGAGGAACTGGAGTTCAAAGTCATCTTTTCATCTATAGAGCAGTTCAAGGTCAGCCAGGGTTACATAAAACACTCCATCAAAAAAAAGAAAGAAAGAAAGAAAATAAAACAAAATGGAAAAAAGTCTGTTTAGATTAATAAATTACTCAGCTTTTATACATTGTGTAAAATAACTCTGAAATCCCAAAATTGAACAGCAAGCTTTATTTTATTCTTGTTTGGTTA